>NC_053024.1:692089046-692198946 GCF_003073215.2 Triticum urartu
ATATAAATATTTAGCATAACAAATCTATATGATGAGAAAATACATTCAACAACAAATCTAATGGTATTGATTTGTTATTGTATATGTTAATATTTTTTGTCTATAAACTTTGTCAAAGTTTGTAAAGCTTGACTTTGATTAAAACTAATATGCGGAGTAAATAAAAACGGAGGAAGTACGTTGTATAGTCAAAGCTGTGTTCTATGACCGTACCACTGCTTCGATCGACATCAATTAATCTTTTAAGTTAGGCGCGTAGCTATTGGTAGCAGTCAACTTCTTTGATGTGTGAACAGTGAGTTCATATGCACGTCCTTATCCACGCTTGCATGAGTTGCCTGTGGGCTAAATACAGGCAGCCACTGCTCAAAGTCAAAACTCAAAAGTCAACAATCAAAGCATGTCACGTGCTTCCACAGCCATCCAGAATTCAGCACAGTCAAATAAAACTGGCCGCAGCCTAGATGGAAGAACAATGGGAAGCTAGTATCTAGTACTCCCTTCGTTTCTTTTTAGTCTGCATATAAAAATTGGTCAAAGTCAAACTTTGTAAAGTTTGACCGACCTTGTAGAAAAAAATATGGACATCTACAATACTAAAGCTATACGGTATGAAAATTAATTTCATGATGCATCTAACAATATTGATTTCATATTGTGAATCTTGATTTTTTTTCTAAAAACTTAATCAAAGTTAATAAAGTTTGACTTTGACCAAATCTTATATGCAGATTAAAAAATGGAGGGAGTACAAATCATATTTTCTCGACGAAGAAAATAAATAAATATCAAGAAGATACTGATTACACATGGCTCCTGCAACAACTTGATATCAATCAGAGCTAGCCAAACAGGCCGGCCCGGCCCGCCGTAAACGTGTCTGGCACGGCACAGCCCGCCAGGGCACGATTAATAGCCGGGCCGCGTCATGCCGGCCCACGTGCTGCAGGAAGTAGCCCAAGCATGACACGGGAGTTAAGCGGGCCGGCTTGTGGCACGTTTAGGCACGCCGGCCCGTGTCGGTTTGATTTTTTTTCTTGCAAAATACCTTCAAAAAACATGGGGGAAAAGCCAAAAAAATGTAAAAAATACGGTGAAGTATTACAAAAAGATTTAAAAAAAATACAAATTAGAGCACTACAAATGTATGCATGCACTACACAATTATTGAACATATTAAAGTACTAGGTATTTATGTAGGACGTATATATTTATATATTTCAGAAAAAGTTAAACGGGCCGTCTGTGTGCCCAGCCTCTAGGCTCAGGCATGGCCCATGGCATGCTGCGTGCCATGCCTGGCCCATTGAGCCCGGGCCGTGCCGTGCCTGGGCCATGCCGTTCCTGTGTGCTACCGGGCCAGCCCAGTTAGCATGGCCCATTTGGCCAGCTATAATATCAATAGCTAATGAAGATACTGAGGATACACCCAACTAAATTATCAAAAGAAGAAAAAAAAACTAAGATCCATGCCAAGCAATCACACGATCCTTGAAAAAAAATCAAGACTATGAGAATGGTTCATCAAAAGCAACGTCCACGCGCCTGAGCCACCTTTGACAAATCCAACTAGTAAAGGTCGGACCATGAGTTTTCACCACGAGGATCAATTCTGAACAACCTTCACGCAACGCCGTCAACAAGGTAACATTGAGAAAATAACCATCATTGCCAACTAGAACCAATCAAGGTCAGACCTTGGGTTTTCACATAAAGCTTAGGACTGGATACTCGAGCAAGCATCCCTAAACAAAGTCCATGTGTGTTACCTCCACCAATTGCTGGCCCAACGAAGACAATATGGATGTGGATGATCTTTGTCAGGACCGGGTTTTTCGGGATATCATTTTCCTAAAAAAATTGGTCCTTGTGCTCACCAGTCCCAGGATTACTGTTAGCTGATGAGGCACCAACTTGATACAGAGATTCCAAGCAAAATACAAAATATGTAGTACAAGACCATGCTGGCTTATGAGTACAACACAAGGTTTCTAGTGGTTGATGGCGGAAGCGGTTTGTGGTACATCAGTGTCTATGGGACTCAATTTCCCACAGGAACAACTGACCTGGATAACTCCTATCTTCGCGAGGCTGCTATCACCATTGCGTAGGTTCCGGAGCTGTCATCGCAACGCTCCTCTCCATGCAAGAAATTTGGCCAAGACAATAGCCAGGGACAAGCCAGTGAGTACTTTGAATGTACTCGCAAACATTATGAATGCAGGTATAATATAACAAATGATAATCATGCTCTGAAATATTTTATGATCACAATGTCAGTCACAAAATAAAAATCCATGATGCACGCAAGCAGGTTATTCATATACAACATAATATGCAATAAGGGAGTAGAAATAGAATGCACCGATCGGGTGTCTGAAGCGACGCCTCGAAAGGATAATAATATAAAGCATGCCTCAGTTGGGCGTCTGAGCGACACCACATAAAGGGCTTATAAATAAAAGAAATATCAAGCGTGCCACAGTCGGGCGTCTGTGCGACACCACATAAAGGGCTTATAAAAGAATAATCACAGTGAATATCCAGTAGGTAGAACCGTCCCAGGGATACTCAATAATTCAAAACATGTAAATGGTTAGTCCATAATAATAGTAATGATAATCATCATGAGTCACAAGTCATGATCCATGTTCTGGTTTAGCAATTTTTCCTCCGAAGACCGACACTTGACCCATCCCAGACTGTAGTCCTTAACCATGGACACGGCTATTCGAATAGATATAATCTCTACAGAGGATGTACTCTTTACCCACGAGTAACAGATTCCTATAGTCCATCGGGACTAATTCTGTCTTCGGTCTTTTAATTGAAAACACACCTGACCGCACACACCAGTCTAACTTACCGGTGTCTGGAATCACCCACGACACTCGTTAAGTGAAACTCTAAGTGGGGAGGCTACAACCTCGACTAGCATGGGATCACAAAATTTGCAACGCACGCAAACTAGGGGAGCTACCCCCTCGGCTCCAAGCGGAAACACCCATGCCCCCGGACCAGGTGGCATGTCTACCGGATGCAGCCGGTATCTTCCACCATGGCCTCTCTGTACGGTGTGTGCTAGGAGGGGGTTGACAACTTATTGAACCGTACCCTACCTATGGCAGGGACAAGTGGTAGTACGAAACAAGTATGGCGGTTACTGGAACAAGACTCGATCTATGGTCGACTCAGGAGGTTATAGCATTTCCTGCATGATTAGCATAAGAAATATATTTCACACCAATCAGACAGAATCACCACTCATCATACCTCACCATGCCTTACCGGACACAACCGTCTCGACGAAGAACTAGAGACACGCTCGTGTCTACCCAAGACAGAGGCTTTCCTGGATTCCTTCCGGTAGGCATGAAAGGCATACGAGGGTGATTACTATCACAAACATATCAAATTCCAACAGCACGGAATCATCAATATGTACTCATGAGTATGATCATGTCATCACATAAAATAACGAATACTCCGTGTCAAGGTGGTGTTGTAACCGCATCAAACAACACACAACAATATTATGCCAGGGTTCAGAAAGCTTGCCTTCAAGAGTATGCAAGTGGGGGTGCACTTTTTGAAAGTTGCTTCCTTCTTCAAAATCCTATTTTAAGAAAATTTAAATTAACACATAGTTTCAAAACAGTACAAAAAAGTTGCTTGGACAATTTTCAAATAAATATGAAAATAAACTAGACAAAATTTGAGAAACAACAGAAAAAAAATCAAATCAATTGGACTTGTATTTTAAAAGTTATAGCTAGACAAAGTCTATTTTTAATAAAAATCGGAAAAAGAAAACGGTTCGGGGAGTAATACGTTTTCGAACAGGAGGAAACGTACTCTAGGTTTTACGCTTCCACTAAAGCCAGCACGGGCCGTTGCTGGGTCACTGACAGTGGGTCCATCGGGCCCACTGGTCAGGTTTGACCAGTCGCCCGCGCCTTCTTTCTCCTCTGTCCGAGTAGAGGCGGAGCTCCGGCGATTGCCGCCGACGAACGGCGGCTCCCCACGGGATTCCGAGGGCAGGGATGGATCCGCTAGTCCAGTGCAGTCCTCCCAGTGGTCAAGAGGGTCGTGGGGACAAAGGGGGTTGACGGCGGCGAGCTCCGCGACGGACGGTGTCTTCTGGTGGATCGGGGTCTCGAGCTACGGTGGCTCCCGATTTGGTTTGAGAGGTGGGGTAACTCCGCAAGGTCTAGGGGAGTCAGACGGTGGCACTGGATGGACGGGGGAGGCCCTGCTCGCGACGAACGGGACCGGAACGTGGCGGCGGCCGAACTGACCGGAGATGGGGAAGACGGCCTCCCTCCATCGATTGCTGGCCATGGGAGCACTAGGGGGATGGTCTGAGGTCGCCTGAGGGTCTGGACGAGCTCGGGGGCTCCTTTTATAGGCGGTCGAGGTCGGTTCCCGGGCTGCGGGTAAGGACGAACCGCCGTTCTGTAGCCAGGGGGCGTGGCGATGGCTGGCGGGGTCTGGCAGGGCGAGAGGATGAGCTTGAGTTGTTCCAGGTGCAGCTGGTGGGTGAGGGTGGTCGGGGCGGTGCCGTCCATGGAAGGAGCCTGCTGCGATCGTCTGCTAGCTGCCATGGCCGACCTGACGGTGGCGCTGCGGGGCTCCAGGGGTGGCTTGGATGGCTCTGATGAGCGGATGAGAACGGGGCGCGGCCCTGCGAGCGAGCAAAGGCCAGGGGCAGGCTGCGGCGGCTCGGTTGCGCGCGGGCCTGCAAAACGTGCGCTCTGGGCGCGCCCAGAGCTCGCACGCAAGGAGCTCGACGAAATGCTAACGCATGCCAGGAGGCTTGATGAGGCTGAGGATTGACAGGTCTAGGTTAGAGTTGGCTAGGAGATTAGTGGACATGGCTGCTGGGTCAGGGGATCAAGTCCACAATGTAGACTAAAACTATGCCCAAAACTGGCCATGCACACAAGGTGCTCGACAGAATGCCATGGGCATCTAGGCATCTCTTCTGGTGGCCAAAATCTCCTGGGCATCTAGGCATCTCTTTGGGTGGCCAAAAACTCCAGATCAGAGTCTCTTTAGATGATAAATAGGGTGGCAAGGTTAGTTTGACAAAAACGATCAGAGTCTCTTTAGGTGTAGGTGATGGTGGCAAGGTTAGTTTGGCAAGACCAGAAACTTGTTCAAACTGGACCAGAGAGCAAAAGAGGATGATTTGCTCAAATTTTTCAAAGAACACCAATGGGTTTTTGCATAAAGTTGAATTATACACTACTAGTAACATCTCCCAACTTTGGTGGAATTTATAAAGAAATATTTAAATATGTTGTAGTGCAAATTACAAACTGGACCAGATTTGAAAACTTGGGGTAGGGCTCAAAATTTCCAAATGACTAAAAGAGAGTTTTGCATAAAGTGCAAAACACTAAACTGGACCAGAATGAAGATGAGGATGATTTGCTCAAATTTTTCAAAGAACACCAATGGGTTTTTGCATAAAGTTGAATTATACACTACTACTAACATCCCCCAATTTTGGTGGATGTTTTAAAGAAATATATAAATAGGTTGTGATGCAAATGGAACTCTAAAACTTATGAAAAATCATTTTTTAAAGAAATAAAGCTCAGGAAAAAAATAATTGTAGAAATAATTCCACAGAGTTTTGCATAAAAGTGATGTGGGAACATCACATGACATCCCCAAATTTTGGTGGGGATTTTAAAGAAGTATTTGAAAGGGTTGTAGTGCAAATGGAACCCTAAAACTTATGAAAAATCATTTTTAAAGAAATAAAGTTCAGGAAAAATAATTGTAGAAATAATTCCACTAATAAAAAGAAATGGTCTTGGAAAGATATACAAGTCCAACAATATTTCTGAAAGGTTTCCACCTAGAAGGAAAAACTCAAAATTTCAGAGGGACAAAGTGATCTGAAAATTAAAGAATAAAACCAGAAAATAAAATTTTAATTTCCTGGCAAAATTTTAATTAATAAATCATGGTTAAATTTTTGGGTATTACAATCTTGATGTGGACAAAGACACACAATTGATAATTGTACCTGCAGAAAGCAGACAACCAACCACCATGAGTCACCGCGGAGTCATGGACACCCGTAACACACACATGACGTAGATTGCACCTGAGAGAGAGAGAGGGAGAGGGAGGGAGAGGGAGAGAATTCACACGTACCGCAAAAATCTCACATTAGGGACGCTCTGACGGCCCCACTCCTTCATCGCTGATGTGAATCGTTGGTCAATTTTTGCATGGCCCGCGGCCCCTAGATGATACACCACGTGCCATCACTTGTGCCGCCAAAGCCGCAATCTTCCTCTAGTTTCTTCGCCGGGACACCTGGTATGACTACATATGCAAGTTCTACATCTAATTAATAACTAATTCATGGACATATGTGTTATGTTATTCAAAATCAATATCCCATAATTCTTTCGAACAAAAACTTCATAGCATCTTCTATAAAAATTTATACAAAAGTTTATAGCCAAAGTTGATACTTGTTGGATACACAAAATATGCAGTATTTTTGCAACAAGAGTGTACTTACATATCAACTTATATTACACAAAAACCGATGAGGAAATTGAAATTGCATAAGAGTATTCTATATTCAGGACTCAACAATTTCCATGTCATGTTAGATCACCCTTGGGACGCCCGGGCTCTCTCTGACCAATCTACCGATTGGGACGGCAATACACATTATCAACCATTGCACGAAGCAATCCTACTAGTGGATCTATGCAAAACAATCAGGTGAGACAAGTGCATTCGTTCCTAATCACGTGTGTCGATGCCTCACTATTATTCCTGCATGTATTAATTTCTCTTTTCCAATATTAGGCCCCACTCAAGCACTCCATGCATGACTCTTGGATTCAGTCTCCTTCCCCCCAAACAAAACACATGTATTTTGTTTCATTTGATAATTTGATGATTGATATCTTTAAAAAAAGAACTAGACCAATCTTGTATGAATTTAAAACTAGTTTAAATTTTATGTTTTTCAAATCGTATTTCAATCAACTGAAATATGTGTGAAATATTTTCTGAAGTTGAGTGAAATAATTGAAATAAGTGTTAAATATTTCCTGAATTAATTGAAATAGAGATGAAATAATAGAAAGACATGTGAATATTTAGGAACTTACGCTGGGAAACTTTTTCGAAACAACAAAAAGTGAATAAAAAATCAATAAAAATTTATGACTACTTTTGGCTTCACCCTTTCAATTATATTTCAAACAACTGGGATGTGTTTGAATATTTTATAAAATTGAGATAAATATGTTTTAAATGTTTCTCAAAATCAATTGAAATGAAAGAAAGGCATACTGATGTTTATGAACTATAGTTGGGAAATGTTTTAAAACAACGAAAACCCAATGAAAAACAAAAAGGTTTAAATGAACAGTATGGCCAATTTAAATTTCATTCTTTTATTCACATCTCTATCAATTGAAACATTTAATAAATAATTTTTGATCGAGATAAAAAAAGTGAAATGTATGTCAAACGTTTTTTGGTGTGAAATTGATCAATATTTCATTGAAATAGTCAAATATGTGGGCAAGATAAGCAATGAAATTTTTGAAGAAGTTAAATGTATGATAGTTTATATTTCATTGTTTCAATCGTATTTGAATGAACTAGAACGTTTGTTTTTGAGGAACTGCAGGAGCTCTGCCTTTGCATTAAGAAGAAGAAAGATGACAATTTTATAAGGAAAACTGTCCGAAAACCGAAATGAACTTAAATATGTCTTAATATTTTTGTAACTAAGAAAAGTAATGAAAATATGTGTTAAACTTTTTCTGGAATTGATCTAAATTGTGATGAAAATAGTAATACATGTGCGAACATTTTAACACTTCTAGCTGCGAACCTTATTTTTTGGAAGAATGGAAAATAAATGAAGAAAAATGAATCAGTTTTGAACTAGTTAAATTGAAAACATTGAAAAAGAAATGAATAAAAAATATGAATTTATAAATAGATAAATTATTGAAGTCATATTTCAACCAACTTCACAAACATTTCACTAGAATCGCAGATAAATCTCAATTATTAAATCCTATTTATATCATATTTATCGGTTGATGTAGCCTTTTCTCCATGTTTTATTATTAAATGTGAACCTATTTGCGCAAAGGTGCACTTTAAACATATTCTTAAACCATACATTGCAAATTTAGATATGAAATCTAACATAGAAATATCCAAGTAATGTCCCTTGAGCCTTTCTGCTCGTGCCTTGTGTATCCCCCTTTTTTAATTTTAGAGAGCAAGTTTCACGACTCCAAGCCTCACGTTTTAGGATGTTTATTTCAATATCCAAAGTAAACTCTTATGAATTTGGTGGTGGTCTTATATTTTCCCGATAAAGGGGGCTTTTATTATCTCAAAAAGTAGCATCAAGAGGATACAAAGCATTATGAGTAACACCAAACCTCTGCATTGTTGGAAATATGCCCTAGAGGCAATAATAAATTGGTTATTATTATATTTCCTTGTTCATGATAATCGTTTATTGTCCATGCTAGAATTGTATTGACAGGAAACTCAGATTCATGTGTGGATACATAGACAACACCATGTCCCTAGTAAGCCTCTAGTTGACTAGCTCGTTGATCAATAGATGGTTACGGTTTCCTGACCATGGACATTGGATGTCATTGATAACGGGATCACATCATTAGGAGAATGATGTGATGGACAAGACCCAATCCTAAGCCTAGCACAAAGATCATGTAGTTCGTATGCTAAAGCTTTTCTAATGTCAAGTATCATTTCCATAGACCATGAGATTGTGCAACTCCCGGATACCTTAGGAGTGCTTTGGGTGTGCCAAACGTCACAACGTAACTGGGTGGCTATAAAGGTACACTACAGGTATCTCCGAAAGTGTCTGTTGGGTTGGCACGAATCGAGACTAGGATTTGTCACTCCGTATAAACGGAGAGGTATCTCTGGGCCCACTCGGTAGGACATCATCATAATGTGCACAATGTGATCAAGGAGTTGATCACGGGATGATGTGTTACGGAACGAGTAAAGAGACTTGCCGGTAACGAGATTGAACAAGGTATCGGGATACCGACGATCGAATCTCGGGCAAGTATTGTACCGATAGACAAAGGGAATTGTATACGGGATTGATTAAGTCCTTGACATCGTGGTTCATCCGATGAGATCATTGTGGAGCATGTGGGAGACAACATGGGTATCTAGATCCCGCTGTTGGTTATTGACTGGAGAACTTCTCGGTCATGTCTGCATGGTTCCCGAACCCGTAGGGTCTACACACTTAAGGTTCGATGACGCTAGGGCTATAAAGGAAGTTTGTATGTGGTTACCGAATGTTGTTCGGAGTCCCGGATGAGATCCTGGACGTCGCGAGGAGTTCCGGAATGGTCCGGAGGTAAAGATTTATATATAGGAAGTCCTGTTTTGGTCACCGGAAAAGTTTCGGGTTTTATCGGTAACGTACCGGGACCACCGGGAGGGTCCCGGGGGTCCACTAAGTGGGGCCACAAGCCCCGGAGGGATGCATGGGCCAAATGTGGGAGGGGACCAGCCCCAGGTGGGCTGGTGCCCCCCCCCCCACCAAGGCCCAAGGCGCAAGGGAGTGGGAAAGGGGGGCAAACCCTAGGGCAGATGGGCCCTAAGGCCCACCCTGGTGCGCCTCCCCCTCTCCCCTCCCCTTGGCCACCCCTAGATGGGATCTAGGGGGCTGCCGCCACCCCTAGGGAGGGAACCCTAGGTGGGGGCGCAGCCCCTCCCCTTCCCCTATATATACTTGAGGTTTGGGCTGCCCACATCACACGAGTTCCTCTCTATCTTGGCGCAGCCCTACCCCTCTCTTTCTCCTCATATCTCGCGGTGCTTGGCGAAGCCCTGCTGGATCACCACGCTCCTTCACCACCACCACGCCGTTGTGCTGCTACTGGATGGAGTCTTCCTCAACCTCTCCCTCTCCCCTTGCTGGATCAAGGCGTAGGAGACGTCACCGGGCTGTACGTGTGTTGAACACGGAGGTGCCGTCCGTTCAGCACTAGGATCATCAGTGATTTGGATCACGACGAGTACGACTCCATCAACCCCGTTCTCTTGAAAGCTTCTGCTTAGCGATCTACAAGGGTATATAGATGCACTCTCCTTCCCCTCGTTGCTGGTCTCTTCATAGATAGATCTTGGTGACACGTAGGAAAATTTTGAATTTCTGCTACGTTCCCCAACATGCATAACTAAGATGCACACAACCAATCACCTAATGTCTGATAGAAAGAAAGAAAAAAACGACAAATGGGCGACAGTAGAGTCATATAGACCGACACTATGCCTATGTCGAAAGGGTGGTGGACCGATCCGGAGGTTATGTTGCCATCCATGTTGGGTAAAAATCTCCGTAGCCACCTGCTCCAATCGCGTACACACCGCCTTGAACAACGGTTGGTACTCCACTCGTTGTAGCGTAGACCACGTATGAAGCGAGTGCGTACAACGGAAAATAACCTGCAAAGGAGAAGCATTTTTATTATTGAAAACCAAATCATTTCTACATAGCCAAAGCGACCATAGTAAGGCATACGCTCTCACCTTTATTAGCGTTTTCAACCTATTTGAAATACCATCCAACCAATGACCAAAAATATTGACGACACTTGTGGGCGGATACAAATTTGACGCTAATTAATCTATAGGTCTATGGTATGTACTCTTCCAAAGTGTTGTGCTAATTAATTATTATTGAATCCAACTCATGGTTTATCTTAGGGGTTCCTCTTTAGTTGTACCTTAACTTTGCACTAAGGACCTTATTAGTTTTGTAATGGGTTTTCAAGGATCATCGTTAGTGAGATAATTAAAATTTTATCATTGGTTTCTCATCTACCAGTGATTATCAGACGTATTCCTATTACCGGTGTGCGAGTGCATGTAATGTCAGTGTAGATAGAATATCCCGTGGAAACCAAATTACACTGGATAACGGTGAAACTGCATGAAAACATTGTTTTAAAGTTTTTTAAATAAATCTTGAAAAGATGGTTTTCAATAAACACGCAAGTGCTCAAAATAAAATCTTGCCTCGCAAATGATTGTGTGTCTGAAATCGGAAGTTTGCATGCCCTATTAACATACTTTTTTCCTCGCAAAAGAAACATACTTTAGTTTTTAGATCTTTTTTGCGCTTCCAAATGTAATTTGCATGGAGTTTTATTTGTGCATCGATTTCGACAGGATACTCTCTGGTCCGTATAGGGTAAAGTGCAATTAGATTTAAAAAAGGGTAATGTGCAATCGCCCATGTAATTGATTTTATTTTTTTATTATACACGGCTCACTATGCAGCAACAAGCCGAGTCTCGAGATGATCGATTGATGGCTTGAGCTGCCCGTAGTGGAT
The DNA here is from genome assembly GCF_003073215.2 of Triticum urartu. NCBI lineage: Eukaryota > Viridiplantae > Streptophyta > Magnoliopsida > Poales > Poaceae > Triticum > Triticum urartu. Next base: position 692,100,454 of record NC_053024.1, read on the forward strand.
AATATCATAAACTATCATGCATATAATATTAATGTATGATACTGTCTGTCTTCATAATGCATAGTATAATAAATTAGTATGTTAGATAACGGGGGTGGCGTTTTGGCATCTCATCAAATTATCAGTTGGCATACACTATATATACTAGCTGTCTGATGAGCAATGCTACACACATGACACTGTTTGAACGGTTTCTGCACGGTGACTGAGCTGAGCCTTTTATTACGTCTGATGCATGGATTAGCACCCTTGGACTAGTCGTCGTGCAAGGGTGGGCTAGCAAGCTGTCGTCCATAAAGTAGTTTCGAGCTGTGATACTCCCGTTACGATTCTGGACAGCCTCGGTGAATGTATACCATGGAGCGTCTACGGCTCTGCGTACGCACATTGCATGCATCTTCCTGTGTACGCACGCTATATTTGGGCACTGTGCGTCCGCCGCACGCCAGACCAATTTAACTATGAGCAGCACACTGGTCACCGTCGACGGTGGTCGCCATTTAATCCGGTGTGCAGAGATGGCACATGTTCGGATGCTAAGACCAGAACCCACACGGTGCGTATAAAAGAGACGCACACACGCGTCGAATCAGTCATCAGTTCCACACTGACAAATCAATCCGTAGTCCCGATCGATCTTCAGAACTGGCCATTGGCGCAAGAAAGATGGCACGAGTCCTCCTCGTCCTGGCCGCCTCGCTGGTCGCACTGGCGTGGCCGGCGTCGTGCCAGCGTCTTCCGGTGCTCGCTCCGGTCACCAAGGATCTCGCCACCTCCCTCTACACCCTCCCCTTCCACGACGGAGCCAACCTCGTCCTAGACATCGCCGGCCCGCTCGTCTGGTTCACCTGCCAGCGTGGCAACCTGCCGGCGGAGCTCCCGTGCAAGAGCCCGGCCTGCCGCCTCGCCAACGCCTACCCCGTCCCGGGCTGCCACGCGCCCGGCTGCGGCCGCCATTGGCACGACGACAAGACGTGCACGGCGTACCCGTACAACCCGGTCACCGGCGCGTGCGCTGCCGGGAACCTCGTCCACACGAGGTTTGTCGCCAACGCTACCGACGGGAGGAACCCGGTGAGCCAGGTGAACGTCAGGGCCGTGGCGGCGTGCGCGCCGAGGAAGCTCCTGGCGTCGCTGCCCCGGGGCTCCACGGGCGTGGCCGGGCTCGCAGGCTCCTGCCTGGCGCTTCCGGCGCAGGTGGCGTCCACGCAGAAGGTCGCGAATAAGTTCCTCCTCTGCCTCCCCCGAGGCGGCGCCAACGGCGACGGCGTGGCCATCTTCGGCGGCGGCCCGCTTCACTTCTGGGTGGACCCGTCGGACTACACGCAGTCGATGGACTACACCCCGCTCGTCGCCAAGCAGGGCAGCCCGGCGCACTACATCTCGGTCAAGTCCATCAGCATGGACAACACCCGCGTCCCCGTCTCCGAGCGTGCGCTCGCCACGGGCGGCGTGATGCTCAGCACGAGGGTGCCCCACGCATTGCTCCGCCGCGACGTGTACCGCCCGTTCGTGGACGCGTTCGTCAAGGCTCTGGCCGCACAGGCTGCTCCGGGAGGGCCCGTCGCGCGCGCGGTGAGGCCCGTGGCGCCGTTCGAGCTGTGCTACGACGCGCAGACGCTGGGCAACACGAGGTTCGGGTACTGGGTGCCGAGCGTCACGCTGGCGCTCGACGGCGGGAGGGGCTGGAGGATGCCTGGGGTGAACTCGATGGTGGACGTCGAGCCGGGGACGGCGTGCCTTGCGTTCGTGGAGATGAAGGGGGTGAAGGCCGGGGACGGCAGGGCGCCGGCGGTGATCGTGGGAGGGTTCCAGATGGAGAACATCGTGCTGGAGTTCGACATGGAGAAGAAGCGGCTCGGGATGCGCACGATGCCGTACTATATGCAGTGCAGCCACTTCAATTTCACTCGAAGCGCCTAAACCTTTGCTGCCTCTGCGTGTAATAATAAATCTGTTTATCTACAAGTGTATTACTGGATCATAGCCAACATATGCTGTAGATTATGTAGTAGCCTGAAACACTGGTCATCTGTTCCATCTTGTTTAGTACGAGTAAAATAAAAGCGCATGCCATCTGTTACAAAAAAATGCTACACGTACAGACACATTATACAGGTTTTAGACTAGTCACAATGGAAATAACTTCACTAATAACATCACACATTTCAATACAAAAATGCTTATGTGGCGGCTAATTAATGAAGAGAGAAGGGTTTGTGGTAACTTAGGTAGTTACTGTAACATCACACATTTCAAGGCATAATGAGTCTATAGCCTAATAAATGAACTTTTTCATGATACCACTAATATGTTACTACCCATTATGAAGGCAGTAACATAGACTAGTAACATCGGCAAGTTACTACTCTATGTTACTCCCCACTGTGAGCAGTCTTACAGGTTGAGGACTGCGCGCTCTTTTAATTGGCCCCCCTGATTTTCATCGGTGGGCCCGTGCGTCTTAATCAATCCACGGCCAATCAATGTTAAGCAACCTGTAAAACCTATGTATAAGTCCGTACGTCTAGCAAAGTCGCTGTTACAAACGGTTCATCAAAAGTAGCTGGTCTCAGGCCCGAGGCGGAGCCCTTCACGCCGCGACGTACTACACGTGCGACGCAGCGTGCACCTGAAAGCAAGCAGGAACTACCGGCGGAGAACGTACTCATGCACGCGCTTGGATTGGCGCCACAAGACCTGGAGGTGGATGAGGCAATAGTAGACGAACTACAACAGCTATTCGACTCCCCCCTGCGCTCGCAACATGTCAGGGTGATAGCGGCGTTATTTGGCAAGGAGGTGCCATCGGGGAACGAGCTGTGTTCGGATGTGGGGCTCTCGGTCGTGGCGCACTAGGTGTGCATTTGGTGTCGGCTGCACCTTACTCCCTCCGTCCGAAAATACTTGTCATCAAAATGGATAAAAAGATATGTATCTAGAACTAAAATACATCTAGATACATCCCCTTTTATCCATTATGATGACAAGTATTTCCGGACAGAGGGAGTACATTCCATGGATCTAAACCCGCACATTTTATGTTGGAATGTTAGGGGCCTAAACAGCCCGGCTAGAAAGAAGGCTGTTAGGGAGTTTGTGACCTCGGTGAAAGCAAACCTTGTATGCCTACAAGAGACTAAACTTGATGTAATTGATCCCTTCATAGCTATGCAATGCATTGGCCCGTCGCTTGACGGCTTCGCTTACCTTCCGGTGCATGATACTCATGGTGGTATACTTTTGGCTTGGGACAAAACGGTGATGGAGGTGGATAACATTACAGTAGATGAAAACTCGCTCACTGGACTAGTGCACAATAAGGAGGGTGTGCCCTGGTGGATCACGGTTGTGTATGGACCTCATGGAGATGAGCTCAAAACACACTTTTTGGAGGAGCTTAAGAATAGGAGGGCTGCTAGGGCTGCTTGTCAAGGTCCATGGATGATTCTTGGGGACTTTAACATGATCCTACGTGCCTCAGAAAAGAATAACGCCAACCTCAATAGGTCCATGATGAGGAAGTTTAGGGACTTTGTGGATGAGCATGAACTAAAAGAACTCTACATGCATGGCAGTAACTACACTTGGAGTAATGAAAGGGATGCTCCGGTAATGACTAAAATCGACAGAGTCTTGGTGTCTGTTGATTGGGAGTTGCTATTCTCGGACAGCCTGTTGCAAGCTCTGTCCACAAATGTATCTGATCATGCGCCCTTGCACTTGTCTACAAGTGCGCAATTTTGCCCTAAAAGGAGATTCCGGTTTGAGATTTTTTGGACGAAACTTAATGGATTTCTAGAGGCGGTACAGGAGGCTTGGGTTTGCGATGACACTATCACTGATCCCTTCAAAAGGCTTGACGTGCTCCTTAGAAACACTGCGGTGTTCTTGCAAGCGTGGGGGCAGCGCAAAGTTGGAAATATCAAACTACAAATTGTCGTGGCTAACTACGTGATATTCCGGCTGGACAGAGTCCAGGAGATCAGATCGCTCACCCCTGAGGAATTGTGGCTTCGGCGTACACTTAAGCTTGCAGTTTGGGGGCTTGCTTCCTTGGAGAGAACTATCGCGCGACAATGATCCAGGATTAGATGGCTGAAAGAGGGCGATGCCAACACAAAACTCTTTCAGATTGTGGCTAATGGGAGAAGAGCAAAAAAATTATTCTCAAGGTGAAGAAAGGGGAGGAGATCGCCACGGATCAGGAGCGCAAGGGAGAAATTGTCGGGGAACGTAGTAATTTCAAAAAAATTCCTACGCACACGCAAGATCATGGTGATGCATAGCAACGAGAGGGGAGAGTATGATCTACGTACCCTTGTAGATCGACAACGGAAGCGTTGACACAACGTAGAGGAACTAGTCGTACGTCTTCCCGATCCGACCGATCCAAGCACCATTACTCCGGCACCTCCAAGTTCTTAGCACACGTACAGCTCGATGACGTTCCCCGGGCTCCGATCCAACAAAGCGTTGGGGAAGAGTTCCGTCAGCACGACGGCATGGTGACGATGATGATGTTCAACTGGCACAGGGCTTCGCCTAAGCACTGCAACGATATGACTGAGGTGGAATATGGTGGAGGGGGGCACCGCACACGGCTAAGGAACGATCACGAGGATCAACTCGTGTGTCTAGGGGTGCCCCCTGCCCCCGTATATAAAGGAGCAAGGGGGAGGCCGGCCGGCCCTATGGGGTGCGCCAAGGGAGGGGGGAGTCCTTCTCCTAGTGGGAGTAGGACTCCCCTTTCCTAGTCCAACTAGGAAAAGAGAGGGGGAAGGAAAGAGAGGGAGAGGGAGAGGGAAAGGGGGGCTGCGCCCCCCCTCCTATTCCAATTCGGACTCCCCATGGGGGGGGGGCGCCACCTCCTAGGCTGCAGCCCTCTCTCTCCCCTCAGGCCCACTAAGGCCCAATACTTCCCCGGGGGGTTCCGGTAACCCCTCCGGCACTCCGGTTTTCTCCGAAATCACCCGGAACAATTCCGGTGTCCGAATATAGCCGTCCAATATATCAATCTTTATGTCTCGACCATTTCGAGACTCTTCCTCATGTCCGTGATCACATCCGGGACTCCGAACAAACTTCGATACATAAAAAATGCATAAACTCATAATAACTGTCATCGTAACTTTAAGCGTGCGGACCCTACGGTTCGAGAACAATGTAGACATGACCGAGACACGTCTCCGGTCAATAACCAATAGCGGGACTTGGATGCCCATATTGGCTCCTACATATTCTACGAAGATCTTTATCGGTCAGACCGCATAACAACATACGTTGTTCCCTTTGTCATCGGTATGTTACTTGCCCGAGATTCGATCGTCGGTATCCAATACCTAGTTCAATCTCGTTACCGGCAAGTCTCTTTACTCATTCCGTAATACATCATCTCACAACTAACATATTAGTTGTAATGCTTGCAAGGCTTATGTGATGTGCATTACCGAGAGGGCCCAGAGATACCTCTCCGACAATCGGAGTGACAAATCCTAATCTCGAAATACGCCAACCCAACATGTACCTTTGGAGACACCTGTAGAGCTCCTTTATAATCACCCAGTTACGTTGTGACGTTTGGTAGCACACAAAGTGTTCCTCCGGCAAACGGGGAGTTACATAATCTCATAGTCATAGGAACATGTATAAGTCATGAAGAAAAGCAATAGCAACATACTAAACGATCGGGTGCTAAGCTAATGGAATGGGTGATGTCAATCAGATCATTCAACTAATGATGTGATCCCGTTTAATCAAATGACAATTCTTTGTCCATGGTTAGGAAACATAACCATCTTTGATTAACGAGCTAGTTAAGTAGAGGCATACTAGTGACACTTAGTTTGTCTATGTATTCACACATGTATTATGTTTCCGGTTAATACAATTCTAGCATGAATAATAAACTTTTATCATGATATAAGGAAATAAATAATAACTTTATTATTGCCTCTAGGGCATATTTCCTTCAGTCTCCCACTTGCACTAGAGTCAATGATCTAGATTACACAGTAATGATTCTAACACCCATGGAGCTTTGGTGCTGATCATGTTTTGCTCGTGGAAGAGGCTTAGTCAACGGGTCTGCTACATTAAGCTCTGTATGTATCTTGCAAATCTCTATGTCTCCCACCTGGACTAGATCCCGGATGGAATTGAAGCGTCTCTTGATGTGTTTGGTTCTCTTGTGAAATCTGGATTCCTTTGCCAAGGCAATTGCACCAGTATTGTCACAAAAGATTTTCATTGGACCCGATGCACTAGGTATGACACCTAGATCGGATATGAACTCCTTCATCCAGACTCCTTCGTTTGCTGCTTCCGAAGCAGCTATGTACTCCGCTTCACATGTAGATCCCGCCACGACGCTTTGTTTAGAACTGCACCAACTGACAGCTCCACCGTTTAATGTAAACACGTATCCGGTTTGCGATTTAGAATCATCCGGATCAGTGTCAAAGCTTGCATCAACGTAACCGTTTACGATGAGCTCTTTGTCACCTCCATATACGAGAAACATATCCTTAGTCCTTTTCAGGTATTTCAGGATGTTCTTGACCGCTGTCCAGTGATCCACTCCTGGATTACTTTGGTACCTCCCTGCTAAACTTATAGCAAGGCACACATCAGGTCTGGTACACAGCATTGCATACATGATAGAGCCTATGGCTGAAGCATAGGGAACATCTTTCATTTTCTCTCTATCTTCTGCAGTGGTCGGGCATTGAGTCTTACTCAACTTCACACCTTGTAACACAGGCAAGAACCCTTTCTTTGCTTGATCCATTTTGAACTTCATCAAAATCTTGTCAAGGTATGTGCTTTGTGAAAGTCCAATTAAGCGTCTTGATCTATCTCTATAGATCTTTATGCCTAATATGTAAGCAGCTTCACCGAGGTCTTTCATTGAAAAACTCTTATTCAAGTATCCCTTTATGCTATCCAGAAATTCTTTATTATTTCCAATCAGTAATATGTCATCCACATATAATATCAGAAATACTACAGAGCTCCCACTGACTTTCTTGTAAATACAGGCTTCTCCGAAAGTCTGTATAAAACCAAATGCTTTGATCACACTATCAAAGCGTTTATTCCAACTCCGAGAGGCTTGCACCAGTCCATAAATGGATCGCTGGAGCTTGCACACTTTGTTAGCTCTCTTTGGATTGACAAAACCTTCCAGTTGCATCATATAAAACTCTCCTTCCAGAAATCCATTCAGGAATGCAGTTTTGACATCCATCTGCCAAATTTCATAATCATAAAATGCGGCAATTGCTAACATGATTCGGACAGACTTAAGCATCGCTACGGGTGAGAAGGTCTCATCGTAGTCAATCCCTTGAACTTGTCGAAAACCTTTTGCGACAAGTCGAGCTTTGTAGACAGTAATATTACCGTCGGCGTCAGTCTTCTTCTTAAAGATCCATTTATTCTCAATTTCTTGCCGATCAACGGGCATGTCAACCAAAGTCCATACTTTGTTCTCATACATGGATCCCATCTCAGATTTCATGGCTTCAAGCCATTTTGCGGAATCTGGGCTCACCATCGCTTCTTCATAGTTCGTAGGTTCATCATGATCTAGTAGCATGACTTCCAGAACAGGATTACCGTACCACTCTGGTGCGGATCTCACTCTGGTTGATCTACGAGGTTCAGTAGTATCTTGTTCTGAAGTTTCATGATCATTATCATTAGCTTCCTCACTAATTGGTGTAGGTGTCGCAGAAACAGTTTTCTGTGATGCACTACTTTCCAATAAGGGAGTAGGTACAGTTACCTCGTCAAGTTCTACTTTCCTCCCACTCACTTCTTTTGAGAGAAACTCCTTCTCTAGAAAGGATCCATTCTTAGCAACGAATATCTTGCCTTCGGATCTGTGATAGAAGGTGTACCCAACAGTCTCTTTTGGGTATCCTATGAAGACACATTTCTCCGATTTGGGTTCGAGCTTATCAGGTTGAAGGTTTTTCACATAAGCATCGCAGCCCCAAACTTTAAGAAACGACAACTTTGGTTTCTTGCCAAACCATAGTTCATAAGGCGTCGTCTCAACGGATTTTGATGGTGCCCTATTTAATGTGAATGCGGCCGTCTCTAAAGCATAACCCCAAAACGATAGTGGTAAATCAGTAAGATACATCATAGATTGCACCATATCTAGTAAAGTACGATTACGATGTTCGGACACACCATTACGCTGTGGTGTTCCGGGTGGCGTGAGTTGCGAAACAATTCCGCATTGTTTCAAATGTATACCAAACTCGTAACTCAAATATTCTCCTCCACGATCAGATCGTAGAAACTTTATTTTCTTGTTACGATGATTTTCAACTTCACTCTGAAATTCTTTGAACTTTTCAAATGTTTCAGACTTATGTTTCATTAAGTAGATATACCCATATCTGCTTAAGTCATCTGTGAAGGTGAGAAAATAACGATATCCGCCACGAGCCTCAATATTCATTGGACCACATACATCTGTGTGTATGATTTCCAACAAATCTGTTGCTCTCTCCATAGTATCGGAGAACGGTGCTTTAGTCATCTTGCCCATGAGGCACAGTTCACAAGTACCAAGTGATTCATAATCAAGTGGTTCCAAAAGTCCATCAGTATGGAGTTTCTTCATGCGCTTTATACCGATATGACCTAAACGGCAGTGCCACAAATAAGTTGCACTATCATTATCAACTCTGCATCTTTTGGCTTCAACATTATGAATATGTGTGTTACTACTATCGAGATTCATCAAAAATAGACCACTCTTCAAAGGTGCATGACCATAAAAGATATTACTCATATAAATAGAACAACCATTATTCTCTGATTTAAATGAATAACCGTCTCGCATTAAACAAGATCCAGATATAATGTTCATGCTCAACGCTGGCACCAAATAACAATTATTTAGGTCTAATACTAATCCTGAAGGTAGATGTAGAGGTAGCATGCCGACCGCGATCACATCGACTTTGGAACCATTTCCCACGCGCATCGTCACCTCGTCCTTTGCCAGTGTTCGCTTAATCCGTAGTCCCTGTTTCGAGTTGCAAATATTAGCAACAGAACCAGTATCAAATACCCAGGTGCTACTGCGAGCTCTAGTAAGGTACACATTAATAACATGTATATCACATATACCTTTGTTCACCTTGCCATCCTTCTTATCCGCCAAATACTTGGGGCAGTTCCGCTTCCAGTGACCAGTCTGCTTGCAGTAGAAGCACTCAGTTTCAGGCTTAGGTCCAGACTTGGGTTTCTTCTCTTGAGCAGCAACTTGCTTGTTGTTCTTCTTGAAGTTCCCCTTCTTCTTCCCTTTGCCCTTTTTCTTGAAACTAATGGTCTTGTTGACCATCAACGCTTGATGCTCCTTTTTGATTTCTACCTCCGCAACTTTCAGCATTGCGAAGAGCTCGGGAATAGTCTTATTCATCCCTTGCATATTATAGTTCATCACGAAGCTCTTGTAGCTTGGTGGCAGTGATTGGAGAATTTTGTCAATGACGCAATCATCTGGAAGATTAACTCCCATCTGAATCAAGTGATTATTATACCCAGACATTTTGAGTATATGCTCACTGACAGAACTGTTCTCCTCCATCTTGCAGCTATAGAACTTATTGGAGACTTCATATCTCTCAATCCGGGCATTTGCTTGAAATATTAACTTCAACTCCTAGAACATCTCATATGCTCCATGACGTTCAAAACGTCGTTGAAGTCCCGTTTCTAAGCCGTAAAGCATGGCACACTGAACTATCGAGTAGTCATCAGCTTTGCTCTGCCAGACGTTCATAACATCTGGTGTTGCTCCAGCAGCAGGCCTGGCACCCAGCGGTGCTTCCAGGACGTAATTCTTTTGTGCAGCAATGAGGATAATCCTCAAGTTACGGACCTAGTCCGTGTAATTGCTACCATCATCTTTCAACTTTGCTTTCTCAAGGAACGCATTAAAATTCAACGGAACAACAGCACGGGCCATCTATCTACAATCAACATAAATAAGCAAGATACTATCAGGGACTAAGTTCATGATAAATTTAAGTTCAATTAATCATATTACTTAAGAACTCCCACTTAGATAAACATCCCTCTAATCTTCTAAGTGATCACATGATCCAAATCAACTAAACCATAACCGATCATCACGTGAAATGGATTAGTCTTCAAGGTGAACATCATTATGTTGATCATATCTACTATATGATTCACGCTCGACCTTTCGGTCTCCGTGTTCCGAGGCCATATCTGCATATGCTAGGCTCGTCAAGTATAACCCGAGTATTCTGCGTGTGCAAAACTGGCTTGCACCCGTTGTAGATGGACGTAGGGCTTATCACACCCGATCATCACGTGGTGTCTGGGCACGACGAACTTTGGCAACGGTGCATACTTAGGGAGAACACTTCTTGATAATTAGTGAGAGATCATCTTATAATGCTACCGTCAATCAAAGCAAGATAAGATGCATAAAAAGATAAACATCACATGCAATCAATATAAGTGATATGATATGGCCATCATCATCTTGTGCTTGTGATCTCCATCTCCGAAGCACCGTCATGATCACCATCGTCACCGGCGCGACACCTTGATCTCCATCGTAGCATCATTGTCGTCTCGCCAATCTTATGCTTCTACGACCATCGCTACCGCTTAGTGATAAAGTAAAGCATTACAGGGCGATTGCATTGCATACAATAAAGCGACAACCATATGGCTCCTGCCAGTTGATGATAACTCGGTTACAAAACATGATCATCTCATACAATAAAATTTAGCATCATGTCTTGACCATATCACATCACAACATGCCCTGCAAAAACAAGTTAGACGTCCTCTACTTTGTTGTTGCAAGTTTTACGTGGCTGCTATGGGTTTAAGCAAGAACCAATCTTACCTACGCATCAAAACCACAACGATAGTTTGTCAAGTTGGTGCTGTTTTAACCTTCGCAAGGACCGGGCTTAGCCACACTCGGTTCAACTAAAGTTGGAGAAACTATAACCCGCAAGCCACCTCTGTGCAAAGCACGTCGGGAGAACCGGTCTCACGTAAGCGTACGCGTAATGTTGGTCCGGGCCGCTTCGTCCAACAATACTGCCGAACCAAAGTATGACATGCTGGTAAGCAGTATGACTTATATCGCCCACAACTCACTTGTGTTCTACTCGTGCAAATAACATCAAACCATAAAACCTAGGCTCGGATGCCACTGTCGGGGAACGTAGTAATTTCCAAAAATTTCTTACGCACACGCAAGATCATGGTGATGCATAGCAACGAGAGGGAAGAGTATGATCTACGTACCCTTGTAGATCGACAACGGAAGCGTTGACACAATGTAGAGGAAGTAGTCGTACGTCTTCCCGATCCGACCGATCCAAGCACCGTTACTCCGGCACCTCCAAGTTCTTGGCACACGTACAGCTCGATGACGTTCCCCGGGCTCCGATCCAGCAAAGCGTCGGGGAAGAGTTCTGTCAGCATGACGGCGTGGTGACGATGATGATGTTCAACTGGCGCAGGGCTTCGGCTAAGCACTGCAACGATATGACCGAGGTGGAATATGGTGGAGGGGGGCACCGCACACGGCTAAGGAACGATCACGAGGATCAACTCATGTGTCTAGGGGTGCCCCCTGCCCCGTATATAAAGGAGCAAGGGGGAGGCCGGCCGGCCCTATGGGGTGCGCCAAGGGAGGGGAGAGTCCTTCTCCTAGTGGGAGTAGGACTCCCCTTTCCTAGTCAAACTCGGCAATGGTAGTTGGAAGGATTCGCGGAGGGGGAAAGGGAGAGGGGGGGTGCGCCCCCTCTCCTTGTCCAATCGGACTGGGGATGGGGGGGCCGCCTCCTATCTGCAGCCCTCTCTTTCCCCTCAGGCCCACTAAGGCCCAATACTCCCGGGGGGGTTCCGGTAACCTCCCGGTACTCCGGTTTTCTCCGATTTCACCCGGAACACTTTCGGTGTCCGAATATAGGCTTCCAATATATCAATCTTTATGTCTCGACCATTTTGAGACTCCTCGTCATGTCCGTGTTCATATCCGGGACTCCGAACAACCTTCGGTACATTAAAATGCATAAACTCATAATAACTGTCATCGTAACTTTAAGCGTGCGGACCCTACGGTTCGAGAACAATGTAGACATGACCGAGACACGTCTCCGGTCAATAACCAATAGCGGGACCTGGATGCCCATATTGGCTCCCACATATTCTACGAAGATCTTTATTGGTCAGACCGCATAACAACATTCATTGTTCCCTTTGTCATCGGTATGTTACTTGCCCGAGATTCGATCGTCGGTATCCAATACCTAGTTCAATCTTGTTACCGGCAAGTCTCTTTACTCGTTCCGTAATACATCATCTCGCAACTAACTTATTAGTTGCAATGCTTGCAAGGCTTAAGTGATGTGCATTACCGAGAGGGCCCAGAGATACCTCTCGACGATCGGAGTGACAAATCCTAATCTCGAAATACGTCAACCCAACATGTATCTTTGGAGACACCTGTAGAGCACCTTTATAATCACCCAGTTACGTTGTGACGTTTGGTAGCACACAAAGTGTTCCTCCGGCACACGGGAGTTACATAATCTCATAGTCATAGGAACATGTATAAGTCATGAAGAAAGCAATAGCAACATACTAAACGATCGGGTGCTAAGCTAATGGAATGGGTCATGTCATTCAGATCATTCAACTAATGATGTGATCCCGTTAATCAAATGACAACTCTTTGTCCATGGTTAGGAAACATAACCATCTTTGATTAACGAGCTAGTCAAGTAGAGGCATACTAGTGACACTCTGTTTGTCTATGTATTCACACATGTATTATGTTTCCGGTTAATACAATTCTAGCATGAATAATAAACTTTTATCATGATATAAGGAAATAAATAATAACTTTATTATTGCCTCTAGGGCATATTTCCTTCAGGTGCATCACTTCATGGTCATGGATGCCCCGAAGTGGGTGTTTGAGGAATTGGATAAATGGATGAGAGCTTTTTTTCCTGGACAGCGGAAGAGAAAGTAAATGGAGGGAAGTGTCCAGTGGCTTGGGATACTATTTGCAGGCCGGTTTTCTTCGGAGGGCTTGGTGTCAAAAACCTTCAGTTACAAGCTTTGGCACTCCGTGTTAGATGGGAGTGGCTTCGGAGAACCGACCCCGGCAGGCCGTGGCAGAATTTGCATATGATAGTGGATAAGGAGGAAAGACAAGTTTTTGATAGTTTGGTCAACATTGAGGTGGGAGACGGTGCCAAAACCCTTTTTTGGAGAGATAGATGGCTGAATGGTGCGACCATTGTTGATATCGCACCACACATTCTTGACATGATGGACTTGAGGAAACGGAATCGTCGAACAGTTCAGCATGCTTTGCAAGACAACAGTTGGGTTCAGGATGTGGAGGGTGAGCTCACATTTACTGGCCATATACAGTTTCTTCACCTTTGCCATGCCCTCGCTGATTTCCCGCGGGATGCTAACTCTCCGGATAAGTTCACATGGCCGGCGGATGCGTCGGGGCAATACACGGCTCGCTCTGTGTATAACAGGCTATGCCAAGGATTGGAGAGGGTGCCTTATGATTCTTGTGTATGGAGGAGTTGGGCGCCTTTGAAATGCAAGATTCATGCTTGGCTGACCGTCCAACACCGGATATGGACATCAAATCGCCGAGCGACACATGGGCTGCAAGATCATCCGTCGGCTTGCTACACGTGCCTTCAAGAGGAAGACAATGCGGAGCACATTCACATCCAATGCTCATACGCTAGACAAGTGTGGCACAAATGCATCATTGGCCTCAACTTGGAGGTGGCTCACCACCAAGGACAAGATAACCTGATGGACTGGTGGCTACTCGCAAGACGAAGTTTTACTCGGGCTGACAAGAGAGCCTTCGACACGGTTGTGACTGCAGTGGCTTGGTCACTCTGGAAGCAAAGAAACGCTAGGGTGTTCAACCGGGTAAACCAACAGAAAACGGTGGACGAGCTCCATAACCATATCATGTCTGAGATCAAAGAATGGAAAGATGTCGGGTTAGGTGCTGGGGCGTTAAATAGATTGGTGAGAGAGTAGGCTTTGTAATTGGAGTGGGTGTGGGTGGTTTTTCCCTTTCTTTGCGTGATGTTCGCATCACACTCAACTTCTTGTACATATTTCTGCCTTCTATAAAAATATGGTACGCCATTGGCGTACTCCAAAAAAAATTCCCTAAAGTTTTTATTGTAATTTACCTTTTTAACAGGTTTGCTATTCCTCAAGCAATTGATTATTCCTCGGATCAATAAATTTCTTGCCAATGTGTTGCGGAGCTTTGAGACCAAGACATGTATTTTTCATTCCTCAAGCAATTGATTTTTCTTCGGATCAATTGATTTGCTATTCTATTATACTAGTCATCAACCTGTGCATCTGCACGGGCTAGTATTATACATAGCTATACTTAGTAGTTCATGAAAAACATTGATTGTATTTTCATTTTTGGCAACGTGAAATATTGATAGAAAAATTAAGCGTAAATTCTTAATATCATGTAATAGGTCTCATCACATATGGGAAACATAGATAATATTCCTTCAACACTTTGTGATTATCTCATAAAATGCATGGAAAGAATTTGAAGCATTGTTGTGTTCGATTAGGGTCAATTTGTGTTTGATAAACTAGTCATCAACCCATGCATCTGCACAGGATAGTTTTTCAAATGGTAGTTGAAAACTTTTAATGAACATTTGTTGTCTACAGCCACCAGATACACTTGTTGTGTGAAGAACATTGCATGGATGATCAATATGAAAATAGATCAATAATATCTTGAAGTTTACTTATTTAACACACATTAGCTTATTCTATAACTTTAATTTTGATTGATAAGTATAATAAAAGATATGATATTTCCTTGAGTTGATATTTATCCTTATGCTTAGAATCATTGAATAAAATAAACATATCGTTATGCGCTTCACTTTAAAAAAAATATTGGCCTTAGTCTACAGGCACCAAAAAACCTAACCAAATACTAAAGAAGAAATGGAAAGTGTACTACTTCCTTGATTGCTCATACATTTTGCAGTTCTGTTTCTCCAGCCTCCACATGTTGTTGGCACCACCCATCGAGTAGTGTTTCCACCATCTTTGACTCGTTTTTACAATTTTTTCTAATGATTGCTTAAAGTTTCTCATAGCAATGTCTGCTTCTTCGGTAATGACAGAAGACTCGATTACTTTTTATTTGTGAGTGATCTTTCAGCAATTAGACATACATAATTGTCTAGTCAATGCTTTTACAAGGTTAAATATATGGAAAAGGGATTTCCCGTCTTCACTAATATACCATGGAAGCACGCATAGGTAGCTCTAAATATAATTAGTATCATTAAATTCATCCTGGAATTTAATTTCATATTGTATTTAGTAAGTATTGTACTCCCCGGTTCAATATTAAGTATCGTTGATTTGGTACAAAACTTAATATGGAAATATAATCAGTGACACAATTGACACTTAATATGGAACGGAGGGAGTAGATGTTCACATTTTTAAATATAAAATTGTTAAACCTTATAAAGTTTAACTTAGGACAAAACATTACATGGAAATTAAAAGAAACAGAGGGAGTAGATAATAAGTTGCTAGTACTCCCTCCATTTTTATATATAAGGCCACAAACTCAGATAGGTAAAATTTAGTGTCAGCTTTGCAGGCTAGCTTTGATTTTCATTAATGGGATCATAAATGCGATGCATGCATGTAAGAAAGAAATAGTAACCTGAGTGGACGTTGAGCATGAGGAAATAGTTGAGTGTCATTATGACTTCATGCATGCAAGTATTAAACAGGTTGGTAGAACGAGGAAACATCATTAACTTTTGCCTCGATTACGGTTGGTGGTCTTATATAGATGCACAATATATTTTTCACAGCGGTCTTGTATAAGAATATGGAGGGAGTGCATGTTTTGGAATTGCAATATCTCCCCCGTTTCCTTCAATCGATCAATTTTCCTATTGTTGACACAAAGCGAAGCTGCACTTTTTATAACTTTATAGAAGAAAGGCTAAAGATACCCATCCACCGAGTTACAACTCGACCAAATAGGCCTTCCACAATTAAATGTGGTGCCTACACATTCATATCCTGCCTACATAACATATACAAATGTGGAAGAAAGGTTCCATGTCCCCTTTAAAAGCCCTAATGAACCGCAAGCCTTGCCTTCCTCCAAGATCCTAGTATATAAGACTAGCTAGCCGTTCTGCGGGATTTGCGTTGTCGAAAATTATGGTGTTTCGGTGCTTCCACAGTTCCCAAATTGTGAGGCATGTGATGGTCGGTAGATGTTTTCTTTTACGCGGCCCGGGTTCGCAAGAGGTGCACTATGTCAATAGTTGATCCGCTGGTTGGGAGGGTGAATGCCACTACCCCACACTGTCATCACCTTGTGCCAAATCGGAAGCGCATGCCACTAATAGGTGATCCACCATTTCCGGAACCTGATCGCAAAGTGGACAAGTGACCTGATGAGGGCGTCCTCGACGAGCCGATTGATCGGATGGTCCATCACCAATTCTTCAGCCCCAACCATGAAAACACCTTGCAACTGAGAGGCGCTCACGACTGTCAGGTGAGCGTCACCGCAAGATCATGTTGGTGCCCTACAGACTTCGCAGCACATGCGAGCACGTAGAGAAGTCACCAAAGCAGACTTCATTTTTGCAACTCGGGTGTACAAGATGGAACAAGAGCTGAAACATGTGAACCCTCTGCAGTGACACACCGTGCAGTGGAGGAGGATCCTCTAACGTCCGGCACCCTACCGTTCTTTCACTGACATGTGGGTCCGTTGAGAACCTGGCCCACTTGTCAAGTGCCCAATGGCACACAGGGCACGGCAGAGTAATAGTTCTCCTACCTGTTACTTGTCTGAACAACACACAAACAAGTTCGAGAAAATTAACCGTGACAAATGGACTTGCACGAAAAAGGGGATCTTGACAAGATAGAGCCTCACGACAAATGTAGCATATATCCCGTAGTACTAGTTCAGCAGTAGAGAACTAGCTAGAGATACAGATTTTATTTTATCAGTCACATTAGAAGAGAAAGTCTAGCCGGTCCGGGTGAAGTTGAAGTGGCCACACCGCGTGAAGAACGGCAGCCTGAAGAACCCGAGCCGCTTCTTCTCCATGTCGAACTCCAGCACCACGTTCTCCATCTGGAACCCTCCGATGATCACCGCCGGCGCGCTGCCGTCCCCGGCCTTCACCCCCTTCATCTCCGTGAACGCAAGGCACGCCGCGCCCCCCTGCACATTCACCATCGAGAGCAAGCCGTTCATCGAGTAGTTCACCCCGCCCTCGAGCGCCAGACTGATGCGCGGCACCCAGTACCCTGTCCGCGTGTTGGCGAGCGACCGCGTGTCGTAGCACAGCTCGAACGGCGCCACGGGCTTCACCGCGCGCGCCACGGGGCCGCCCTGCGCACCCTGCTGCACCAGGGCCTTGGCGAACGCGTCCACGAACGGGCGGTACACGTCGCGTCGGAGCAAGGTGAAGTGCACCTTAGTGCTGAGTACCACGCCGCCGGTGGCGAGCGCGCGCGCAGGGACGGGCACGCGGGCGCCCTCCACGGCTATGGACTCCACCGAGACGTAGTGCGCGGGGTTGCCCTGCTTGGCGACCAGCGGCGTGTAGACCAGCTCCTGTGT
The DNA here is from genome assembly GCF_003073215.2 of Triticum urartu. Taxonomy (NCBI): domain Eukaryota; kingdom Viridiplantae; phylum Streptophyta; class Magnoliopsida; order Poales; family Poaceae; genus Triticum; species Triticum urartu. Next base: position 692,118,197 of record NC_053024.1, read on the forward strand.
GTAGTCCACCCCCGGCTGCGCGGTGAGCTGGAGCGGGCCGCCGCCGAAGATGGCCACGCCGTTGCCTTCGCCGAGGCGGGGGAGGCAGAGAAGGAACTTATTGGCGACCTTCTGCGCGGACGCCACGAGCGCCGGCAGCGCCAGGCCGGAGCCCGCGAGCCCGGCCACGCCCGTGGAGCCCCGCGGCAGGGACGCCAGCAGCGTCTCCGGCGCGCACGCCGCCACTGCCCTCACGCTCACCTGGCTCACCGGGTTACTCCCGTTGGTGGTGTTGGCCACGAACCTGGTACGGTCGAGGCTCCCGGAGGCGCACACGCCGGTGACCGGGTTGTTCGTGTACGCCGTGCACGTGCCGTCCTTGCGCCTGTCCTGCTCGCAGCCTGGCTCGTGGCAGCCCGGGACGGGGTAGGCGTTGGCGAGGCGGCAGGTGGGGAACGTGCAGGGGAACTTGGCCGGCAGATGGCCGGGCTGGCACGTGGACCAGACGAGCGGGCCGGCGATGTCGACGACGAGGTTGGCGCCGCTGTGGAATGGGAGCGTGTAGAGGGAGGTGGCGGGGTCCTTGGTCACCGGAACAAGCACCGGCAGAGGCTGGCTCGACGCCGGCCAGGCCAGCGAGGCTGCCAGGACGAGGAGGGCTACTAGTGCCATCTTCCCTGCGCCAACTGCCAGAGATTACAAGGTCGATCAGGTGGGGCTGTGGATTGTGGTTTGTCAGTTTGGAACATCTCTACTTATACAGTGTCTTCCGGAGCATGTATGTGCAATCTCTGCACACCGGATTTAATGGCGATCTCCGCGGACTCAACGGTGACCAGTGTGCTGCTCACAGTTAAATTCTTGTTCTATGTGGCGTACACAGGAAGATCAAGATGCATGCGCGCGAGTCATGTACAGTGTGCATGGATAAACTGTTTAAGACGAAGTCGTAATTCTAACTAATATCCCTCGTGCTCCCTTCTCCATGCATTCGCGGGAAAAAACCCAAAACAAACCTTAGACTCGTAGACGAAAGCTAAATCGAACTCTGAGCTTTCAATCTCTGAAATCAGTACACCAAACTCTCTAATTCTGGTCTATTTTGAACCTTGAGAGTATTTTGCTGGCGTGGCAAATCAAACCGGGTTTGGCAAATTAGAGCAGTCGCTCTCGCGCCCTCTGCTATGGTTTTTTTTTCATTGGATTTTCTTTATCTTTCAATAGGTTTCCTTTTTTTCTTCATTATAATTATTTTCTCACTAGTTATCTTTGGTTTTTCCATCTCAGTTATACTTTCAGTTTTCTTTTGTTTCTTTCTTCATTTTTCGTATTGTTTTTTTGTTTCATCGTCCGTTTTAACCAATTTTGTTTTTTACACATGTCTAATTTCTCTCAGTACACAAAGTACATTTTTAACACACACATGGAACATTTTTTGATACATTTTTGACCTTTTCAAATACATTATGCACTTTTTTCAAAATACATGTTTCAACATTTTTTTAATGCACGGTAACGTTTTGCCAAATACATGTTTACCATTTTCTAAATTACAATAAACATGGATGCTAAAAAATGACAATAACTCCTTTACAAAACTACACGATCATTTTTTTACACTGTTTAATATGTTGCTGCCATTTTAAAAACAATTCAGAAAGTTTCGGACTTGAAAATTTTGTTCAGGTTTAAAATGTTTGAAAAAATATTTATGTTTCAAAAAGTACTCACTTTTTCAAAAATAAGTTTTCAAATAGTTGTTCATTTAAAATGTTCAGGTTTAGAAGCATTTTACAACAGATGCTCCCATTTTTAAAATTTTCAAAAAGTGCTTGAACTTTGAAATTTTGGTCTGCTTTCAAAATTTGTTCCCATTTTTGCAAAAATGATTATCTTTCAAAAAGTGTTCACTTTTCAAATTTTAATCTATTTAAAAAGTTGTTCATTTTATAAAAAGCATCCACACATTAATTCTTTTTCAAAGATTTCACAAAAAATTATATTTTTCTTATTTGTTTGCCCTTAAACATGTTTTTTTTCTAATTCGATTTTGTGGTGTGTGGCTAAATGTTTCAGGCCTCTCATTAAATCAGTAACATCTAGTTGTTCTAGCGGCTTGCGTGAGGAGTTCAGCAGCAGCAGGTTGCAAGTTTGACTCCTCTGGACTGTATATTTTCTGTGTATTTTTATGTTGCACGTTGTGAAAAGGGAAAAACAAAACTCATTTCGCACGTGATGGGCTGGCCCAGTCACGTCTACAACCGACAGAAAAAATAGATTAAAAATGGAAAAGAAAAAAAATCTCGCTTCACGCCTGTTGGGCTGGCCAATTCGCGTCCTTAGTCAACAATCCCGGAATTCAACCTACCGCGTCGACAAGCCCTGTTTGGGAACGCTCTCAAGGTTTAAAATATACCAGGATATGAGAGTTTGGTGTGCTGATTTCAGGGATTGGAAGTTTATTGTTCAATTTAATTTTCGTCAACAAGTTCAAGGTTTGTTTTGGACTTTTCCCTGCATTCACGTGTCAATCCTCTCATTCCCAGGCATGCACAATTAAATGCTTTTATTGTGTTTTTTGAGGTCACATGATAGGCTTGTTTCCACAGCCTCGAGCATAACGCTGGCCTTTCATAGCACGTGTTGGTCGTGATGCAGCACATTAAATGCCCTATGCACATAGACGGAGGGAGTATCTAATGAAGGTGAAGGTGAAGGTGCATGATTCGATGCACATCGCGCCAACCAGGAGTCATCCCGTCCTGCGATTAATAAGGGTCTTAGGAATCAAGCATAACTATCTCCCTCCATTTTCATTTTACATCGCATATCAGATTTGTCTTAAGTCAATGATGCACATCATAAACTTGTAGCAAATTTACATACAAAACAATCAAAATCTACAATACTAGAGATATACAATATGAAAGTTAATTCAATGATGCATTTAATGATATCAAATTTATATTGTGAATGTCTATATTTTTTCATATAATCTTAGTCAAACTTTACTGCATTTGACTTTAGACAAAACTTATATGTGGACTAAAAAGAATCTGAATGACTATTTGACTGTAGCTGGGGTTATTTCCCCCAATTGTTATTTGGAGCAAACCAAGTTCATGTGGGGAGTGTCTAATTCCCGCTCCTAGCGATTTCTAACGACACATCGCCTGTATCGCGAATGTACTGGGCCAGGCAAGCAACACAACCTAAGTCCACTCGTCTCCCCTCTGAGGTAGTCACATGCTAAAAAAAGATAGTGATATGCTTCGCTTAGAAAAGATAGCGATTAACTTCGATAAGAAAAAAAAAGAAGGCTAGCAACATGCAAGAACAAGTGCTCATTTTTTCTTCTCTTTTCTCAACTTTTTTTCTATTACATTATCTCTATTCCCTAGTGTAAAATACACAAGTTTTAAATAAATGTTCACCCATATTAAAACATGATCATCAAATTTTCAGAAAATGTTCAACATGTGTTTCAAAAATGTTCACACCATATTTAAAAAAGATTAAATCTGCATCTGTTAAATATCCAACATGTATTACTGTAGATGTTTAACATGTTTTCACAAAATTTTCAACGTTTATCTAAAATAGTTGAACCTGTATAGGAAAATGCTCAACGTGTACTAAAAAAGTAGAAAATGAAAAGGAGAAAAAAATAAAAAATGAATATTGAAAAATAAAGAAAATAGAAATCCGCAAAGAAAAAACATAAAAGAAGGGAAAAAACCAGACTGTATCCTTCCTAAAACCGCTAGTTATAGCACCGCTGGAAATTCTTTATTGGGCCGGTCGGGTAGGACGCGGTAGCGAGAAACTCTTGAGGCGTTGTGGTGCTCTATCTTGCAGTAAGCGAAATATAAAATTTGAGGTTCGTGCTATGTATATAAGTTTTAGTTTACCATTGAGGTATATATGTTAGGCCAAAATCTTAGGGCGATACCCATCCACCCTTTACACCTGGTTGATTTTGCTTCATTATTAACAGCAGAATGTCTCATAATGGCAGTTCCCTACTTGCCGCTAGCTGCGGTAAATTATCAACGTGTTGCACATAGCCGACCGAACCTATGACTGGGCCAGCCCATTTAGGGAACATTGTAGAAGGTCTTTACCTTTTGTTTTCAATTTTAACTGTATAAAATGTTTGAAATTAAAGAAAAATGTCTCAAATTTTATAAGGTTTGCATGCTTAAAAATATTCATAATTCGAAAAAGTATTCAGATTTTCAGAAAATATTCCTGAGGTTTTGAAAGACAATATCCAAGTATAAGAAATGTTCAAAAAAAAGATAAAAATCGTTTTCTTAGAAAGTATTAAATTTATAATTTTTGAAAATAAATAAGTTTGTTGTTTGGAAAACCACAATATAAAAACCAAATAATCCAGACGCAAATAATAATAAACGGAGAAATCAGAGTTGGCGCTAGCTCATTAGAGTGGGTTATTACATAGGGTGGCCCAATGGAGAACATGTCCACCCACTGGAGCAGGCCTATGTCCGCCAGAATAATATGTCGCTTGAACTGAGTCCGAATAAGAATCGCCTATGGGTGACAATAGCAGGCTGATCCATTTTTACGCGCGTAGTTTGGTTTTATCTTGTTTTTTCCTTTATTTTATTTGTTTTTCACACTTTTTTGCTTTTCTTTATTCTTGTTACTTTCGTTTTCTCTCTTTTCTTGTTGATTGTTTTGGTTTTTCTTTATTTCTTTGTTATACTTTGCTCTCTTTTCTTTCATTCTTATTTTTATTTTTTCTTCTTCGTTTTTAGCATTTCTTTTGTTTCTTTGTCATTTTTTGTTTGTTTTCTTGTTGGGTTTTTGTTTTCTTTTTTTGCACACATGTCTAAATTTTCCATATGTACTGTAAATGTTGTGGTATAAGTTTAGAACATTTATTACACAAGTTTCGCTTTTCTCAATGACACTATTAATTTATATTTTGATGTCTCCTATTATTCATACATGTTGTGCATTTTTCTTATACTAACAAAAAAATTTATAAATTTTTCAATTTGGAAATACATTATTTAAATTTTTTAAACATGCATGATTTTTATCAAATACTACAAATTAAAAATTTCCCAAATACAATTAACTGTTTTGAACTGAGTAAACCTTTTTGACATTGTACAAACATTTTTGGAAAATGTTCATGCCACATTTTTTAAAAATTGGGAAAAATTTGTCAATGTAACATACATTTTTATCCAAATTATCTTTTTACAATGTATAAACATTTTTGTTATACATGATTAACATTTTTACTTACATGTAGTTAATATTTTTCTATGTTGATTTATTCAAATTGTACTTTTTGTATAAGTAAAAAAACACTTTTCTTACACATTAAAAAGTTCGAATGTAAGATTAACATATTTCAAAAGTTTATGTAAAATATGATTGAAAAAATTAATAAAAGTGCGTAAAAATGAAATAAAGAATAAGCAATGGTAGGGATCGCTGCGGGTGGCAGATAGCCGGTGCTTCAGTGTCTTGCTTGACGTGAGACTTAGTGCAACGGAGTGCGAGACTGGCCCGGGCTAGATCACGAGTGGCCACAGCCTCGTTTTTGCTTTCTGTCTTTTGCTTTCTATTTTCACATTTGTTTATACTATCAAATTATAAATAAATAAATATATATATATATATATTAAAAAGCACTCTACATAAAACATTTCAAAAATGTTAATCTAGAATTTGTAAAATATTAAATGTGTAAAGTAAAATGTTTCCAAAACAAGTAGAATGAGTATGAAAAAAATTTGATCATGTATACAAAACATGTAAAGAACATTTACAACCGGACCCTTCCCCCAAACGCATGGGCGGGCTACCCGATTAGTGTCCAGACAAAAAAAATGTCACCCTACCGGAGAAAGCATATCCAGCCCAAACGCCCGGACTGAACGACACTCCCATTCAGCCCATATGTGGTGGATATAGGATGCACAGACGCGCCCGGGCACGCTCACCACGTCAGATCCAACCTACTCTGGCCCACCCGATCCCACATAAATTGGACCATATCCACACTCCGAACGAAACCCTAACCGTATTCCACTCCACTCAAGTTCGCTCCAGTCCACTCCCCTCCGCCCATAAGTTTCCGTTCGGCCATCTCCCGCCTTCTCCAGCATGGCGGGAAGCAGCACCTCCCGATCTATTGAATTGAAGCTCGTTCCACGTGGCTCCGAGGAGGAGTTCGCCCGACATCAGCGCTCAGACTTGATCCAACGAGAATCCATTGCATCCGTCCAAATGGCGCATGGATATGGCCATAGGGCATTGGTTTGGCTGCCTCACAGGAGGCGGTATGGTTCATTTGGCATCCGAGCGCAATGGTCGATCCGCAGCCCCTCCATTGGCGCGCCGAATCCGACCACTACACGTTGGACACAAAAACTACGCAGCATGTCCGCCGTGTAAAGGTTTGCGCGGGAGACCGCGGCAGACATTGGCGAGGTGGAGACACACCCTCCAGTATAGCATATGGTGTCCGGCAACTCCTGCCGCCACAATCGTGTCGTGGTGGACGTGACCGGCTCCGACAACGATGGATCCATCATCGACCTCACATCCACCGGCGACGTTTAGGGTACGGGCTCCGACGATGAAGAGTAAGGCATGGGAGACGGCGGCGCCTCGAGTCCCGTGAGCCGGAGTGGGGCCCATGCCATACTCTACCTTGCTGACGACCGGACCAATATTTGGTCAGGCGCAGCCAACCATCAGACATGGATACGGCGGAGTCAGACGGGCTCCTTTTTAGATTAGGTTCAAAATGCATGTAATTGTATTGATTTGAGAATTCATAATTGTGGTATGCTTTTTTTATTAACCTCACTGATTTTATTGATTCAAAATAATGTTCATAGCTACAAGGTTTGGATCATGAGGATTACCCAACCAAACATGTCTACCGGTACCTAAATTACAAGCAAAATTGGCGAGGTTATGAGCCTCAGAATTATGGTTCCTGCGCTCATGCAAGAACGCACAAGAGGAAAAAACTAGAACTACGAGCTATGATTTCATGTGTGATTGCTGCATTCGGACCACCTATCCCATGGTTGATGTCATTAACTACTCCTTGACAATCAGAGGCCACCATGACGTTCTGAACTGCCAAATCTTCTGCCAAGGCTAGAGCTTCTCTGCACGCATATGTTTCCAAAATTGTCGGGTCGGTGATCCCCTGGAAATACACCGTCGAGGAGCCAAGATATACGCCGTAGGTGGAAATGATTTCTAGTGTGTTTTTCGTTGGCTTTTGGGGTCCGAATTTGCAAGGTATGGTTGTAGATGCTCTAATCAAACATTTGAAAAACAATATTAATCATCTATTTAAAAAATGTTAAACATGTATTAAAAATGTTCCTGATGTATACCGAAAATATTGAACGTGTACTAGAAAGTTTCAACATAAAAACATAAATTTCGAAAAAATGTTGATTGTCTATCAAAATAATGTTATTCATACATTTTTACCATGTATACAAAATGTCCCTGATATATACTTTTTGAGTTGAAAGTTCCTGATATATACTGCAAATGTACAATGTGTGTGTGTGTGTGTGAAAAGTTCTCATCAAACATAAATATTTGAAGAAATGTTAAATCTATTAAAAAAATGTGAAACATGTACAAAAAATGTTCCCCGTGTATACGAAAAGTGTAGAATGTGCATTAAAAAACTGAACACAAAAGATAAATCTTAAAAATGTTGATCATATATAACAAAATGTTTTATCATATATTTCAAAAAATCTAAACATGTATTAAAAATATTCCTGATATATAATAAAAATGTATAGTGTGTAGGGAATAAGTAGTGCAAAAAATCAAGGAAGAAACAAAAGAAAATAAAAAAGAAAGAGAACGGAAACAAGAAAACCGATGAAGAAAGAAAAAACAAAGCAAATACAATGCAAAACATAAAAACAAAGAAAATCATACCCCAACAGTGAAATCGAAGAACAAACTCTCACACACAAAAAACAGAAGAAAACCACGAAGGAACCCAGCGAACGAAAAAAAGAGAAGAAAATGCTTCGGCGCAGTAGCTACAGCGCGGGGACAAAGCATCATGCGAGATGCACGGAGCACTCACAGTAAGCGTGATATAGGTTTTGCGGCCCCTTCCTGTAATGTAAATCTCAATTCTATGCGTAGGCCACCGAATAGTGACTCAACATGTAGCCCCACTTGCCTTCTCTAGTCCGGCCTACTTTCTCAGGCTCGATCGTTTTCTTTGTTTCTGTTCGGTTCCTTTGTTTAGTTCAATATTTTCCATGTGTTGGGTACATTTTCATGTTTTTCTCTGTGTGTGTTTTGTTCAGTTTTATATGTTTTTGCGTAGTTTTATTGTTCATTTATTTTGATCATTTTTTAACAAATTCTATCTTGTTTTATTCTTTTCTATATTGTTCTCCTTCTCTTGGCTTTCTGCTCCTTTTAAAATATTTTCATGTTCACCCATAGTCTAAGAAGTAAAATGAGTGAATCTACATTCTAAAATATGTTTATATATATATATTCGAAAGTGTTATCACAAGATCTGAATCACACACGCGAATAATGGATGAACTCACAGAGACAATGACACATAGTGTTTTTTGCGTTGCGTTCAGTCTGCAACTTTTCGTTGTTCTTCTCTTCTCTTATTCAGAATTACAAGCAAAGGGTGAAACCCCACGATCCGTAAGTCTCGCGCCATCCCACGAGCGGCATCATGTGTCCACAGGAATCGGTCCTGGATCGTTGGGCGATGACCAGGACAACTACTCTTATCAAAAGGAAAAAAAAATTGTCTACTGAATAATCTGAACTAACCTGCAGCTGTCAACGACAACAGCATGACGAGCTACAGTGCGAAAAGAACAGAGATAAAAGACTAAAAACAGAAGAAAAAATGCACAAGGATTATTCAACATTCACTCCCTAAGACTTGTGCACCTTTGTAATCTCCACCATACCGATCTTTGCTCGCTGCTTCTGGAGTTTGCCACGACCAAGTGCTTTGGTAAGCAAGTCAGCCATCTGCTCTTCGGTTCTCACGAACTCGATCTGTATCTTCCCATTTTCCACACACTCCCTAATATAATGATACTTGATATCAATGTGTTTGCTTCGCTCGTGGAAAATAGGGTTCTTGCAAAGTGACATTGCCGATTTGTTGTCCATATTGAGCACCACTGATCTCACTACTTCTACCTTGATCTCACTGAGGAGGCGTGCCATTGGAAATATGCCCTAGAGGCAATAATAAATTGGTTATTATTATATTTCATTATTCATGATAAGCGTTTATTATCCATGCTAGAATTGTATTGATAGGAAACTCAGATACATGTCTGGATACATAGACAACACCATGTCCCTAGTAAGCCTCTAGTTGACTAGCTCGTTGATCAATAGATGGTTACGTTTTCCTGACCATGGACATTGGATGTCGTTGATAACGGGATCACATCATTAGGAGAATGATGTGATGGACAAGACCCAATCCTAAGCCTAGCACAAAGATCGTGTAGTTCGTATACTAAAGCTTTTCTAATGTCAAGTATCATTTCCTTAGACCATGAGATTGTGCAACTCCCGGATACCGTAGGAGTGCTTTGGGTGTACCAAACGTCACAACGTAACTGGGTGGCTATAAAGGTTCACTACAGGTATCTCCGAAAGTGTCTGTTGGGTTGGCACGAATCGAGACTGGGATTTGTCACTCCGTGTAAAGGGAGAGGTATCTCTGGGCCCACTCGGTAGGACATCATCATAATGTGCACAATGTGACCAAGGAGTTGATCACGGGATGATGTGTTATGGAACGAGTAAAGAGACTTGCCGGTAACGAGATTGAACAAGGTATTGGGATACCGGCGATCGAATCTCGGGCAAGTATCGTACCACTAGACAAAGGGAATTGTATACGGGATTGATTGAATCCTTGACATCGTGGTTCATCCGATGAGATCATCGTGGAACATGTGGGAGCCAACATGGGTATCCAGATCCCGCTGTTGGTTATTGACCGGAGAGATGTCTCGGCCATGTCTGCATGACTCCCGAACCCGTAGGGTCTACACACTTAAGGTTCGATGACGCTAGGGTTATAGGGAAAGTATGTATGCGGTTACCGAATGTTGTTCGGAGTCCCGGATGAGATCCCGGACGTCACGAGGAGTTCCGGAATGGTCCGGAGGTAAATATTTATATATGGGAAGTCATCATACGGTCACCGGAATAATTCGGGGGGTTACCGGTATTGTACCGGGACCACTGGAGGGGTTCCAGGGGTCCACCGGGAGGGTCCACCTGCCCCGGAGGGCCCTATGGGCTGTATGTGGAGAGGGACCAGCCCCTTAGTGGGCTGGGCGCCTCCCCCCTAGGGTCCATGCGCCTAGGGTTTGGGGGAACCCTAAAGGGGGGCGCCCCCCTTGCCTTGGGGGGCAAGGCAACCCCCCTGGCCGCCGCCCCTCCTCAGATTGGATCTGAGGGGGCCGCCCCCCTCTCCCTTGCCCCTATATATATGTGGGGGGTGGGAGGGCAGCCGCACCCAAGTTTTGGCGCAGCCCTCCCCCTCTCCCAAGTCCTCCTCTTCTCCCGCGGTGCTTAGCGAAGCCCTGCAGGATTGCCACGCTCCTCCTTCACCACCATGCCGTCGTGCTGCTGCTGGATGGAATCTTCCCCAACCTCTCCTTCTCCCCTTGCTGGATCAAGGCGTAGGAGACGTCACCGGGCTGCACGTGTGTTGAACGCGGAGGTGCCATGGTTCGACGCTTAGATCGGAATCAACCGCGATCTGAATCGCTACGAGTACGACTCCTTCATCCGCGTTCTTGCAATGCTTCCGCTTAGCGATCTACAAGGGTATGTAGATGCACTCTCCTTCCGATCGTTGCTAGATTACTCCATAGATTGATTTTGGTGATGCGTAGAAAATTTTAAATTTCTGCTACGATCCCCAACAGTGGCATCATGAGCCAGATCTATGCGTAGTTTCTATGCACGAGTAGAACACAAGTTGTTGTGGGCGTCGATTTTGTCAATTTGCTTGCCGTTACTAGTCTTATCTTGATTCGGCGGCATCGTGGGATGAAGCGGCCCGGACCGACCTTACACGTACTCTTACGTGAGACTGGTTCCACCGACTGACATGCACTAGTTGCATAAGGTGGCTAGCGGGTGTCTGTCTCTCCCACTTTAGTCGGATCGGATTCGATGAAAAGGGTCCTTATGAAGGGTAAATAGAAATTGGCATATCACGTTGTGGTTTTGGCGTAGGTAAGAAACGTTCTTGCTAGAAACCTATAGCAGCCACGTAAAAACTTGCAACAACAATTAGAGGATGTCTAACTTGTTTTTGCAGCATATGCCTTGTGATGTGATATGGCCAAAAGGATGTGATGAATGATATATGTGATGTTCATGTTCTTGTAATAGGAATCACGACTTGCATGTCGATGAGTATGACAACCGGCAGGAGCCATAGGAGTTGTCTTAATTTATTTATGACCTGCGTGTCAACTTAAACGTCATGTAATTACTTTACTTTATTGCTAAAGCATTAGCCATAGTAGTAGAAGTAATAGATGACGAGACAACTTCAAGAAGACACGATGATGGAGATCATGATGTCATGCCGATGACAACGATGATCATGGAGCCCCGAAGATGGAGATCAAAAGGAGCAAAATGATATTGGCCATATCATGTCACTATTTGATTGCATGTGATGTTTATCATGTTTTACATCTTATTTGCTTAGAACGACGGTAGCTTAAATAAGATGATCCCTCACTAAAATTTCAAGAAAAGTGTTCCCCCTAACTGTGCACCATTGTTGTTTCGAAGCACCACGTGATGATCGGGTGTGATAGATTCTAATGTTCGAATACAACGGGTGTAAGCCAGATTTACACATGCGAAACACTTAGGTTGGCTTGACGAGCCTAGCATGTACAGACATGGCCTCGGAACACAGAAGACCGAAAGGTCGAACATGAGTCGTATAGAAGATACGATCAACATGAGATGTTCACCGTTGATGACTAGTCCGTCTCATGTGATGATCGGACACGGCCTAGTCGATTCGGATCATGTTTCACTTAGATGACTAGAGGGATGTCTATCTGAGTGGGAGTTCATTAAATAATTTGATTAGATGAACTCAATTATCATGAACATAGTCTAAATTGTCTTCGCAAATATGTTGTAGATAAATAGCTCACGTTGTAGCTCCCTGTTTCAATATGTTCCTAGAGAAAGATTAAGTTGAAAGATATTGTAAGCAATGATGCGGACTAGGTCCGTAGTCCGAGGAGTGTCCTCACTGCCACACAGAAGGCTTACGTCTTTGATGCACCGCTCGATGTGCAAACCCCTACAACTTCGTCTGTGGATGTTTTGAACACCTGACAGACACATCCTGATGACTACATGATAGTTTAGTGCACCATACTTTACGGCTTAGAATCGGGATTCCAATGACGTTTTGAACGCCATAGAACATATGTTCCAAGAGCTGAAATTGGGATTTCAGGCTCATGCCCGTGTTGAGAGGTGTGAGACCTCTGACAAGTTCTTTTGCCAACAAGATGGAGGAGAATAGCTCAGCTAATGAGCATGTGCTCAGAATGTCTGGGTGCTACAATCACTTAAATCAAGTGGGAGTTAAACTTCCAGATAAGATAGTGATTGATAGAGTTCTCTAGACACTATCACTAAGCTACTAGATCTTCGTGATGAACTATGACATGCAGGGGATGGAGTTGATCCCGGAGCTGTTCGCGGTGCTTAAGACCGCAAAAGGTAGAAATCAAGAAGGAGCATCAAGTGTTGATGGTTTAACAAGACCACTGGTTTCAAGAAGGGCAAGGGCTAGAAGGGAAACTTCATGGATGGCAAACCAGTTGTTGCTCTAGTTGTTGGGGAACGTAGTAATTTCAAAAAATTTCCTACGCACACGCAAGATCATGGTGATGCATAGCAACGAGAGGAGAGTGTGATCTACGTACCCTTGTAGATCGACAACGGAAGCGTTTGGTTGATGTAGTCGTACGTCTCCACGGCCCGACCGATCAAGCACCGAAACTACGGCACCTCCGAGTTCTAGCACACGTTCAGCTCGATGACGATCCCCGGACTCCGATCCAGCAAAGTGTCGGGGAAGAGTTCCGTCAGCACGACGGCGTGGTGACGATCTTGATGTACTACTGTCGCAGGGCTTCGCCTAAGCACCGCTACAATATTATCGAGGACTATGGTGGAGGGGGCGCCGCACACGGCTAAGAATATGATCACGTGGATCAACTTGTGTCTCTGGGGTGCCCCTGCCTCCGTATATAAAGGTTCAAGAGGGGGAGGCCGGCCGGCCATCATAGGGCGCGCCAGGAGGAGTCGTACTCCCTCCGGGAGTAGGACTTCTCCCCCAATCCTAGTTGAAATAGGATTCGCGAGGTGGGAAAAGAGGGAGAGAGAAGGAGGGGCGCCGGCCCCCTCTCTCCTTGTCCTATTCGGACTAGGGGGGAGGGGCGCGTGGCCCAGCCCTGGCCACCTCTCCTCTCTTCCACTAAAGCCCACTAAGGCCCATATACCTCCCGGGGAGTTCCGGTAACCTCTCGGTACTCCGGTAAAATCCCGATTTCACCCGGAACACTTCCAATATCCAAATATAGGCTTCCAATATATCAATCTTTATGTCTCGACCATTTCGAGACTCCTTGTCATGTCCATGATCACATCCGGGACTTCGAACAAACTTCGGTACATCAAAAAGCATAAACTCATAATATAACTTTCATCGAAACCTTAAGCGTGCGGACCCTACGGGTTCGAGAACAATGTAGACATGACCGAGACACGTCTTCGGTCAATAACCAATAGCGGAACCTGGATGCTCATATTGGCTCCTACATATTCTACGAAGATCTTTATCGGTCAGACCGCATAACAACATACTTTGTTCCCTTTGTCATCGGTATGTTACTTGCCCGAGATTCGATCGTCGGTATCCAATACCTAGTTCAATCTCGAGATTCGATCGTCGGTATCCAATACCTAGTTCAATCTCGTTACCGGCAAGTCTCTTTACTCGTTCCGTAATACATCATCCCGCAACTAACTCATTAGTTGCAATGCTTGCAAGGCTTAAGTGATGTGCATTACCGAGAGGGCCCAGAGATACCTCTCCGACGATCGGAGTGACAAATCCTAATCTCGAAATACGTCAACCCAACATGTACCTTTGGAGACACCTGTAGAGCACCTTTATAATCACCCAGTTACGTTGTGACGTTTGGTAGCACACAAAGTGTTCCTCCGGCACACGGGAGTTACTAATCTCATAGTCATAGGAACATGTATAAGTCATGAAGAAAGCAATAGCAACATACTAAACGATCGGGTGCTAAGCTAATGGAATGGGTCATGTCAATCACATCATTCTAATGATGTGATCCCGTTTAATCAAATGACAACTTTGTCTATGGTTAGGAAACATAACCATCTTTGATTAACGAGCTAGTTAAGTAGAGGCATACTAGTGACACTCTGTTTGTCTATGTATTCACACATGTACTAAGTTTCCGGTTAATACAATTCTAGCATGAATAATAAACATTTATCATGATATAAGGAAATACAAATAATACAACTTTATTATTGCCTCTAGGGCATATTTCCTTCAGTCTCCCACTTGCACTAGAGTCAATAATCTAGATTACACAGTAATGATTCTAACACCCATGGAGCTTGGTGCTGATCATGTTTTGCTCGTGGAAGAGGCTTAGTCAACGGGTCTGCAACATTCATGTATGTATCTTGCAAATCTCTATGTCTCCCAACTGGACTAGATCCCGGATGGAATTGAAGCGTCTCTTGATGTGCTTTGGTTCTCTTGTGAAATCTGGATTCCTTTGCCAAGGCAATTGCACCAGTATTGTCACAAAAGATTTTCATTGGACCCGATGCACTAGGTATGACACCTAGATCGGATATGAACTCCTTCATCCAGACTCCTTCATTTGCTGCTTCCGAAGCAGCTATGTACTCCGCTTCACATGTAGATCCCGCCACGACGCTTTGTTTAGAACTGCACCAACTGACAGCTCCACCGTTTAATGTAAACACGTATCCGGTTTGCGATTTAGATCATCGGATCAGTGTCAAAGCTTGCATCACGTAACCTACGATGAGCTCTTTGTCACCTCCATATAGAGAAACATATCTTAGTCCTTTTCAGGTATTTCAGGATGTTCTTGACCGTGTCCAGTGATCCACTCCTGGATTACTTTGGTACCTCCCTGCTAAACTTATAGCAAGGCACACATCAGGTCTGGTACACAGCATTGCATACATGATAGAGCCTATGGCTGAAGCATAGGGAACATCTTTCATTTTCTCTCTATCTTCTGCAGTGGTCGGGCATTGAGCTGAGTCTTAACACCTTGTAACACAGGCAAGAACCCTTTCTTTGCTTGATCCATTTTGAACTTCTTCAAAATCTTGTCAAGGTATGTGCTTTGTGAAAGTCCAATTAAGCGTCTTGATCTATCTCTATAGATCTTTATGCCTAATATGTAAGCAGCTTCACCGAGGTCTTTCATTGAAAAACTCTTATTCAAGTATCCCTTTATGCTATCCAGAAATTCTATATCATTTCCAATCAGTAATATGTCATCCACATATAATATCAGAAATGCTACAGAGCTCCCACTCACTTTCTTGTAAATACAGGCTTCTCCGAAAGTCTGTATAAAACCAAATGCTTTGATCACACTATCAAAGCGTTTATTCCAACTCCGAGAGGCTTGCACCAGTCCATAAATGGATCGCTGGAGCTTGCACACTTTGTTAGCTCCTTTGGATTGACAAAACCTTCCAGTTGCATCATATACAACTCTTCTTCCAGAAATCCATTCAAGGAATGCAGTTTTGACATCCATTTGCCAAATTTCATAATCATAAAATGCGGCAATTGCTAACATGATTCGGACAGACTTAAGCATCTACGGGTGAGAAGGTCTCATCGTAGTCAACCCTTGAACTTGTCGAAAACCTTTGCGACAAGTCGAGCTTTGTAGACAGTAATATTACCATCGGCGTCAGTCTTCTTCTTGAAGATCCATTTATTCTCAATTGCTTGCCGATCATCGGGCAAGTCAACCAAAGTCCATACTTTGTTCTCATACATGGATCCCATCTCAGATTTCATGGCTTCAAGCCATTTTGCGGAATCTGGGCTCACCATCGCTTCTCATAGTTCGTAGGTTCATCATGATCTAGTAGCATGACTTCCAGAACAGGATTACCGTACCACTCTGGTGCGGATCTTACTCTGGTTGATCTACGAGGTTCAGTAGTATTTGTTCTGAAGTTTCATGATCATTATCATTAGCTTCCTCACTAATTGGTGTAGGTGTCACAGAAAGTTTCTGTGATGATACTACTTTCCAATAAGGAGCAGGTACAGTTACCTCATCAAGTTCTACTTTCCTCCCACTCACTTCTTTCGAGAGAAACTCCTTCTCTAGAAAGGATCCATTCTTAGCAGCGAATGTCTTGCCTTCGGATCTGTGATAGAAGGTGTACCCAACAGTCTCCTTTGGGTATCCTATGAAGACACATTTCTCCGATTTGGGTTCGAGCTTATCAGGTTGAAGCTTTTTCACATAAGCATCGCAGCCCCAAACTTTAAGAAACGACAACTTTGGTTTCTTGCCAAACCACAGTTCATAAGGCGTCGTCTCAACGGATTTTGATGGTGCCCTATTTAATGTGAATGCGGCCGTCTCTAAAGCATAACCCCAAAACGATAGCGGTAAATCAGTAAGAGACATCATAGATCGCACCATATCTAGTAAAGTACGATTACGACGTTCGGACACACCATTACGCTGTGGTGTTCCGGGTGGCGTGAGTTGCGAAACTATTCCGCATTGTTTCAAATGTACACCAAACTCGTAACTCAAATATTCTCCTCCACGATCAGATCGTAGAAACTTTATTTTCTTGTTACGATGATTTTCAACTTCACTCTGAAATTCTTTGAACTTTTCAAATGTTTCAGACTTATGTTTCATTAAGTAGATATACCCATATCTGCTTAAATCATCTGTGAAGGTGAGAAAATAACGATATCCGCCACGAGCCTCAATATTCATCGGACCACATACATCTGTATGTATGATTTCCAACAAATCTGTTGCTCTCTCCATAGTACCGGAGAACGGCGTTTAGTCATCTTGCCCATGAGGCACGGTTCGCAAGTACCAAGTGATTCATAATCAAGTGGTTCCAAAAGTCCATCAGTATGGAGTTTCTTCATGCGCTTTATACCGATATGACCTAAACGGCAGTGCCACAAATAAGTTGCACTATCATTATCAACTCTGCATCTTTTGGCTTCAACATTATGAATATGTGTGTTACTACTATCGAGATTCATCAAAAATAGACCACTCTTCAAAGGTGCATGACCATAAAAGATATTACTCATATAAATAGAACAACCATTATTCTCTGATTTAAATGAATAACCGTCTCGCATTAAACAAGATCCAGATATAATGTTCATGCTCAACGCTGGCACAAAATTAACAATTATTTAGGTCTAATACTAATCCCGAAGGTAGATGTAGAGGTAGTGCGACCGCGATCACATCGACTTTGGAACCATTTCCCACGCGCATCGTCACCTCGTCCTTAGCCAATTCGCTTAATCCGTAGTCCCTGTTTCGAGTTGCAAATATTAGCAACAGAACCAGTATCAAATACCCAGGTGCTACTGCGAGCTTAGTAAGGTACACATCAATAACATGTTCATGCTCAACGCTGGCACCAAATAACAATTATTTAGGTCTAATATTAATCCCGAAGGTAGATGTAGAGGTAGCGTGCCGACCGCGATCACATCGACTTTGGAACCGTTTCCCACACGCATCGTCACCTCGTCCTTCGCCAGTGTTCGCTTAATCCGTAGTCCCTGTTTCGAGTTGCAAATATTAGCAACAGAACCAGTATCAAATACCCAGGTGCTACTGCGATCTCTAGTAAGGTACACATCAATAACATGTATATCACATATACCTTTGTTCACCTTGCCATCCTTCTTATCCGCCAAATACTTGGGGCAGTTCCGCTTCCAGTGACCAGTCTGCTTGCAGTAGAAGCACTCAGTTTTAGGCTTAGGTCCAGACTTGGGTTTCTTCTCTTGAGCAGCAACTTGCTTGCTGTTCTTTTTGAAGTTCCCCTTCTTCTTCCCTTTGCCCTTTTTCTTGAAACTAGTGGTCTTGTTGACCATCAACACTTGATGCTCCTTTCAGCATTCCGAAGAGCTCGGGAATAGTCTTATTCATCCCTTGCATATTATAGTTCATCACGAAGCTCTTGTAGCTTGGTGGCAGTGATTGGAGAATTCTGTCAATGACGCAATCATCTGGAAGATTAACTCCCATCTGAATCAAGTGATTATTATACCCAGACATTTTGAGTATATGCTCACTGATAGAACTGTTCTCCTCCACCTTGCAGCTATAGAACTTATTGGAGACTTCATATCTCTCAATTCGGGCATTTGCTTGAAATATTAACTTCAACTCCTGGAACATCTCATATGCTCCATGACGTTCAAAACGTCGTTGAAGTCCCGATTCTAAGCTGTAAAGCATGGCACACTGAACTATCGAGTAGTCATCAGCTTTGCTCTGCCAGACGTTCATAACATCTGGTGTTGCTCCAGCAGCAAGCCTGGCACCCAGCGGTGCTTCCAGGACGTAATTCTTCTGTGCAGCAATGAGGATAATCCTTAAGTTACGGACCCAGTCCGTGTAATTGCTACCATCATCTTTCAACTTTGCTTTCTCAAGGAACGCACTAAAATTCAACGGAACAACAGCACGGGCCATCTATCTACAATCAAACATACATAAGCAAGATACTATCAGGGACTAAGTTCATGATAAATTTAAGTTCAATTAATCATATTACTTAAGAACTCCCACTTAGATAGACATCCCTCTAATCTTCTAAGTGATCACGTGATCCAAATCAACTAAACCATAACGATCATCACGTGAAATGGAGTAGTTTTCAATGGTGAACATCACTATGTTGATCATATCTACTATATGATTCATGCTCGATCTTTCGATCTCAGTGTTCTGAGGCCATATCTGCATATGCTAGGCTCATCAAGTTTAACCTGAGTATTCTGCGTGTGCAAAACTGGCTTGCACCCGTTGTAGATGGATGAAGAGCTTATCACACCCGATCATCACGTGGTGTCTGGGCACGACGAACTTTGGCAACAGTGCATACTCAGGGAGAACACTTTTATCTTGATAATTTAGTGAGAGATCATCTTATAATGCTACTGTCAATCAAAGCAAGATAATATGCATAAAAGATAAACATCACATGCAATCAATATAAGTGATATGATATGGCCATCATCATCTTGTGCTTGTGATCTCTATCTCCGAAGCACTGTCATGATCACCATCGTCACCGGCGCGACACCTTGATCTCCATCGCAGCATCGTTGTCGTCTCGCCAATCTTATGCTTCCACGACTATCGCTACCGCTTAATGATAAAGTAAAGCATTACAGCGCGATTGCATTGCATACAATAAAGCGACAACCATATCGCTCCTGCCAGTTGCCGATAACTTGGTTACAAAACATGATCATCTCATACAATAAAATTTAGCATCATGTCTTGACCATATCACATCACAACATGCCCTGCAAAAACAAGTTAGACGTCCTCTACTTTGTTGTTGCAAGTTTTACGTGGCTGCTACGGGCTTAAGCAAGAACCAATCTTACCTACGCATCAAAACCACAACGATAGTTTGTCAAGATGGTGCTATTTTAACCTTCGCAAGGACCGGGCGTAGCCACACTCGGTTCAACTAAAGTTGGAGAAACTGTCACCCGCAAGCCACCTATGTGCAAAGCACGTCGGGAGAACCGGTCTCGCGTAAGCGTACGCGTAATGTCGGTCCGAGCCGCTTCATCCAACAATACCGCCGAACCAAAGTATGACATGCTGGTAAGCAGTATGACTTATATCGCCCACAACTCACTTGTGTTCTACTCGTGCATATAACATCAACACATAAAACCTAGGCTCTGATACCACTATTGGGGAACGTAGTAATTTCAAAAAATTTCCTACGCACACGCAAGATCATGGTGATGCATAGCAACGAGAGGGGAGAGTGTGATCTACGTACCCTTGTAGATCGACAACGGAAGCGTTTGGTTGATGTAGTCGTACGTCTCCACGGCCCGACCTATCAAGCATTGAAACTACGGCACCTCCGAGTTTTAGCACACGTTCAGCTCGATGACGATCCCCGGACTCCGATCCAGCAAAGTGTCGGGGAAGAGTTCCGTCAGCACGACGGCGTGGTGACGATCTTGATGTACTACTGTCGCAGGGCTTCACCTAAGCACCACTACAATATTATCGAGGACTATGGTGGAAGGGGGCGCCGCACACGGCTAAGAATATGATCATGTGGATCAACTTGTGTTCCTATGGGGTGCCCCTGCCTCCGTATATAAAGGCTCAAGGGGGGGGGGTGCGGCCGGCCTAGGAGAGGCGCGCCAGGAGGAGTCCTACTCCTTCTGGGAGTAGGATCCCCCCCAATCCTAGTTAGAATAGGATTCGCGGAAGGGGAAAAGGAAAAGGGGGGCCGGCCCCCTCTCCTTGTCCTATTCAGACCAAGGGAGGGGAGGGGCGCGCGGCCCATCTCAGGCCACCTCTTCTATTTTCCACTAAGGCCCACTAAGGCCCATATAGCTCCCGGAGGGTTCCGGTAACCTCCCGGTACTCCGGTAAAATCCCGATTTCACCCGGAACACTTCTGATATCCAAACATAGGCTTCCAATATATCAATCTTTATGTCTCGACCATTTCGAGACTCCTCGTCATGTCCGTGATCACATCTGGTACTCCGAACAAACTTCGTTACATCAAAACGTATAAACTCACAATATAACTGTCATCGAAACCTTAAGCGTGCGGACCCTACGGGTTCGAGAACAATGTAGACATGACCGAGACATGTCTCTGGTCAATAACCAATAGTGGGACCTGGATGCCCATATTGGGTCCTACATATTCTACGAAGATCTTTATCGGTCAGACCGCATAACAACATACGTTGTTCCCTTTGTCATCGGTATGTTACTTGCCCGAGATTCGATCGTCGGTATCCAATACCTAGTTCAATCTCGTTACCGGCAAGTCTCTTTACTCGTTCCGTAATACATCATCTCGCAACTAAATCATTTGTTACATTGCTTGCAAGGCTTAAGTGATGTGCATTACCGAGAGGGCCCAGAGATACCTCTCCGACGATCGGAGTGACAAATCCTAATCTCGAAATACGTCAACCCAACATGTACCTTTGGAGACACCTGTAGAGCACCTTTATAATCACCCAGTTATGTTGTGATGTTTGGTAGCACACAAAGTGTTCCTCCGGCACACGGGAGTTACATAATCTCATAGTCATAGGAACATGTATAAGTCATGAAGAAAAGCAATAGCAACATACTAAACGATCGGGTGCTAAGCTAATGGAATGGGTCATGTCAATCAGATCATTCAACTAATGATGTGATCCCGTTTAATCAAATGACAACTCTTTGTCCATGGTTAGGAAACATAACCATCTTTGATTAACGAGCTAGTTAAGTAGAGGCATAGTAGTGACACTTAGTTTGTCTATGTATTCACACATGTATTATGTTTCCGGTTAATACAATTCTAGCATGAATAATAAACTTTTATCATGATATAAGGAAATAAATAATAACTTTATTATTGCCTCTAGGGCATATTTCCTTCAGCTGGCAACTTCAACAAAATATATACGTGTTATTAATGTGTACCTCACTAGTACTCCTGGTAGCACCTGGGTATTGGATACCGGTTCAGTTGCTATTATTGGTGACTTGAAGCAAAAGCTACGGACTAAACGGAGACTGGCTAAGGGTGAGGTGACGATGTGTGTTGGAAGTGTTTCCAAAGTTGATGAGATCACCATCACACGCTCCATCTGCCTTCGGGATTAGTATTGAACCTAGATAAATGTTATCAGGTGTCTACGTTGAGCATGAATATGATTAGATCATGTTCATTGCAATACAGTTATTCATTTAAGTTAGAGAATAATGGTTATTCTGTTTACATGAATAATACCTTTCATGGTCATGCACCCTATGTGAATGGTTCATTGAATCTCGGTCGTAGTAATACACATGTTCATGCCAAAAGATGTAGAGTTAATAACGATAGTACCACTTTCTTGTGGCACTGCCACTTAGGTCATATTGGCATAAGATGCATGAAGAATCTCCATGTCGATGGATGTTTGGAGTCACTTGATTTTGAATCACTTGACACATGCGAGCCATGCCTCATGGGCAGGATGACTAAGACCCCGTTTTCAGGTACAATGAAACGGGCAAGTGACTTGTTGGAAATCATGCATGCTGATGCGTGTGATCCAATGAGAATTGAAGCGTGCGGTGGATATCGCTATTTTCTCATCTTCACTGACGATTTGGGTAGATATATGTATATCTACTTAATGAAGCACAAGTATGAAACGTTTGAAAAGTTCAAGCGATTTCAGAGTGAAGTTAAGAATCATCATAACAAGAAGATCAAATTCCTACGATCTGATCAATGAGAATTTCTGAGTTATGAGTTTGGCAAACACTTAAGACATTGTGGAATTGTTTCACAGTTGAAGCCACCTGGAACACCACAGGGTAATGGTGTGTCCGGACGTCGTAATCAAACCTTATGAGATATGGTGCGATCTATGATGTCTCTTACCGATCTACCGCTATTATTTTGAGGTTATGCATTAGAGACAACTGCATTCACTTTAGATAGGACACCATATAAGTCCGTTGAGACGACGCCGTATGAACATTGGTTTGGCAAGAAACCAAAGTTGTCGTTTCTTAATGTTTGGGGCTGCGATGCTTAAGGCTTCAGCCGGAGAAGCTCGAACCCAAAGCGGACAAACACATCTTCATAGGATACCCAAGGGTGACAGTTGGGTATACCTTCTATCTCAGATCCGAGGGAAAATTGTTTGTCGCTAAGAACGGGTCCTTTCTCGAGAAGGAGTTTCTCTCGAAAGAATTGAGTGGGAGGAAGATAGAACTTGATGAGGTTGTCGAACCTTTACTTCAACCAGAGAGTGATGCAACACAGAAAGATGTTTTCTGTGGCGCCTACGTCTGTTCAAGAGGAAGTTAATGATAGTGATGATGAAGCTTCAGATCAAGTTGCTATCGAACCTCATAGGTTGACAAGGATATGCACTACTCCTGAGTGGTACGGTAATCCTGTCTTAGATATCATGTTGTTAGACAACAATGAACCTACGAGCTATGGAGAAGCGATGGTGGGCCCGTATTCTGACAAATGGTTAGAAGCCATGAAATCCGAGATAGGATCCATATATCAGAACAAAGTATGGACTTTGGTGGACTTGCCCGATGATCGGCAAGCCATTAAGATAAATGGATCTTTAAGAAGAAGACGAACGTGGGCGGTAATGTTACCGTCTATGAAGCTCGACTTGTGGGAAAGAGTTTTTTCACAAGTTCAAGGAGTTGACTACGATGAGAATTTCTCACCCGTAGCGATGCTTAAGTCCGTCAGAATCATGTTAGCACTAGCTGTATTTTTCGATTATGAAATCTTACAGATGGATGTCAAAACAAGTTTTCTTACCAGTTTTCATAAGAAACGTTGTATATGATACAATCAAAGGTTTTGTCGATCCTAAGGATGCTAAAAAGTATGCTGGCTCCAGCGATCCTTCTATGGACTAGAGCAAGCATCTCGGAGTCAGAATATGTGCTTTGATGTAGTGATCAAAGCTTTTAGGTTTATACAATATTTGCTTGAAACTTGTATTTACAAGAAAGTGAGTGGGAGCACGACAACATTTCTGATAAGTATATGTGGATGACATATTGTTGATTCGAAATGATGTAGAATTTATGGAAAGCATAAACGGTTGTTTGAAGAGTGTTTTTCAAAGGAAGACCTGTATAAAGCTGCTTACATATTGGGCATCAAGATCTATAGAGATAGATCAAAACGCCTAATGATACTTTCAAAGAACGCACACCTTGACATGTTTTTGAAGGAGTTCAAAATAGATCAGTCAAAGAAGGGGTTCTTACTTGAGTTGTAAGGTGTGAAGGTGAGTAAGACTCAAAGCTTGACCACGGCAGAAGAAAGAAGAAGGACGAAGGTCGAAGGTTGTCCCCTATGCTCTTGTCATAGGCTCTATACGGTATGCCATGCTGAAGTACTGCACCTAATGTGTGCCTTGCCACACGTCTGGCAAGAGGGTACAAAGGTGATCTAGGAGTGGATCACCAGATAGCATTCAAAATTATCCTTAGAGGAATAAGGAAATGTTTCTCGATTATGGAGGTGATAAAGAGTTCGACATAAAGAGTTACGTCGATGCAAGCTTAACACCTATCCGGATAGCTCTGAGTAGAGATACCGGATACGTATAATGGAGCAATAATTTGGAATAGCTCCAAGTGGAACGTGGTAGCAGCATCTACGATATTAAGTTTTGCGAAATACATAGGGATCTGAATATGGCAAGACCCGTTGACTACAACCTCTCTCACAAGCATAACATGATCAAACCCAGAACTCTTTGAGTGTTTATCACATAGTGATGTGAACTAGATCATTGAGTCTAGTAGACTCTTGGATGTTGGTCACATGGCGATGTGACCTGTGAGTGTTAATCACATGGCGATGTGAACTAGATTATTGACTCTACTGCAAGTGAGAGACTGTTGGAAATATGCCCTAGAGGCAATAATAAATTGGTTATTATTATATTTCATTGTTCATGATAATCGTTTATTATCCATGCTAGAATTGTATTGATAGGAAACTCAGATACATGTGTGGATACATAGACAACACCATGTCCCTAGTAAGCTTCTAGTTGACTAGCTCGTTGATTAATAGATGGTTACGGTTTCCTGACCATGCACATTGGATGTCATTGATAAGGGGATCACATCATTAGGAGAATGATGTGATGGACAAGACCCAATCCTAAGCCTAACACAAAGATCGTGTAGTTCGTATGCTAAACCTTTTCTAATGTCAAGTGTCATTTCCTTAGACCATGAGATTGTGCAACTCCCGGATACCGTAGGAGTGCTTTGGGTGTACCAAACATCACAACGTAACTGGGTGGCTATAAAGGTTCACTACAGGTATCTCCGAAAGTGTCTGTTGGGTTGGCACGAATCGAGACTGGGATTTGTCACTCCGTGTAAACGGAGAGGTATCTCTGGGCCCACTCGGTAGGACATCATCATAATGTGCACAATGTGACCAAGGAGTTGATCACGGGATGATGTGTTACGGAACGAGTAAAGAGACTTGCCGGTAACAAGATTGAACAAGGTATCGGGATACCGACGATCGAATCTCGGGCAAGTATCGTACCACTAGACAAAGGGAATTGTATACGGGATTGATTGAATCCTTGACATCGTGGTTCATCCGATGAGATCATCGTGGAACATGTGGGAGCCAACATGGGTATCCAGATCCCGCTGTTGGTTATTGACCGGAGAGATGTCTCGGCCATGTCTGCATGACTCCCGAACCCGTAGGGTCTACACACTTAAGGTTCGATGACGCTAGGGTTATAGGGAAAGTATGTACGCGGTTATCGAATGTTGTTCGGAGTCCCGGATGAGATCCCGGACGTCACGAGGAGTTCCGGAATGGTCCGGAGGTAAAGATTTATATATGGGAAGTCATCATACGGTCACCGGAATAATTCGGGGGGTTACCGGTATTGTACCGGGACCACTGGAGGGGTTCCGGGGGTCCACCTGCCCCGGAGGGCCCTATGGGCTGTATGTGGAGAGGGACCAGCCCCTTAGTGGGCTGGGCGCCTCCCCCCTAGGGCCCATGCGCCTAGGGTTTGGGGGAACCCTAAAGGGGGGGGGGCGCCCCCCTTGCCTTGGGGGGCAAGGCAACCCCCTGGCCGCCGCCCCCTCCTCATATTGGATCTGAGGGGGCTGACCCCCTCTTCCTTGCCCCTATATATATGTGGGGGGTGGGAGGGCAGCCGCACCCAAGTTTTGGCGCAGCCCTCCCCCTCTCCCAAGTCCTCTTCTCCCGCGGTGCTTGGCGAAGCCCTACAGGATTGCCACGCTCCTCCTTCACCACCATTCCGTCGTGCTGCTGTTGGATGGAGTCTTCCCCAACCTCTACTTCTCCCCTTGCTAGATCAAGGCATAGGAGACGTCACCGAGCTGCACGTGTGTTGAACGCGGAGGCGCCGTGGTTCGGCGCTTAGATCGGAATCAACCGCGATGTGAATCGCTACGAGTACGACTCCTTCATCCGCGTTCTTGCAATGCTTCCGCTTAGCGATCTACAAGGGTATGTAGATGCACTCTCCTTCCCATCGTTGCTAGATTACTCCATAGATTGATCTTGGTGATGCGTAGAAATTTTTAAATTTCTGCTACGATCCCCAACACGTGCCAGCCACACACCTTGACAGGCTGCTGTTGTTACAGCAACATATTCAGCCTCACACGAGGAGAGGGTCAGAATGCTCTGCTTCTTCGATTGCCAGTTCACAAGGTTGCTTCCAAAGAAGAACATGAGGCCTGTGGTGCTTCTACGCGTATCAATGCATCCACCAAGATCGCTGTCACTGTATCCAATCAAGGGAGCATCAACTGCGCCACGGGAGTAGTGCACTCCCCAATTCAGAGTTCCTGCAATATAGCGCAGGATATGCTTCACTTCTTCCAAGTGTTCCATGGTAGGTGCCTCCATGAACCTTGACACAAACCCAACTGAGAATTTGAGATCCGGCCTTGTGTGAATGAGATAATGCAGCATCCCTACTATGCTTCTGAATTCAGTTGTATCAACTGGTTGTGCAGAACTGACCTTGCTCAACTTAAATCTGGGATCCATGGGCACAGGGCAGGGATTGCAACCAGTCATGTCAGCTCTCTCAAGTATCTTGGCAGCATAACCAGCCTGGCAGAGATCAATTCCACCACTGTGCTGATGAACCTCTATCTCCAGATAGTAATTCAGATGTCCTAGATCACTCATTTTGAACAGCATTTCCATCTCACCTTTAAACTTGCTGATCTCCTCTTCATCTGATCCAGTGATGATCAGATCATCTACATAAACCCCTACCACCAGCCGAGATTTTGCATCCCCTCTTGCATAAATTCCATGCTCGGAGGTACACCTCTTGAATTTCAAATCAGTCAAGCAGGTGCCTAACTTGGTGTTCCAAGCTCGTGGGGCCTGTTTCAGCCCATACAAGGCTTTGTGCAGCTTCAGAACCTTGCTTGTTTGCACTGCAACGATAAACCCTGGCGCACTAGTAGAAAAAGGGTCAAACGTGAAGCACATTAGTGCCGGTTTGAATTAGAGCCGGCACTAATGTGTACATTAGTGCCGGTTCGTGGCGGCGATCAATAGTACCGGTTCGTGGCGAACCTTTAGTACCGGTTCATGCCACGAACCGGTACTAAAGAGGCTGTGTCAGCCTGCGGTCAGGCTATGGCCCCACCATCACCATTTAGTGCCGGTTCTTACCACGAACCGGTACTAATGAGGTTATGGCAAGCTGTTTTTAGTCCCACCTCGCCAAGAGAGAGGCAGTATGAGCGGTTTATAAGCCGTGAGTGCACAGACAATGACGAAGAGTTGCAATGCTCACCTACATGTTGATTAGCTTCAAGCCTTGCGGAATAGCATAGATTGCACTGAGCTATGTGCAGTGCAGTCTACACTATTCCGAATGGCTTGAAGCAAATTAACCAGCATTGCACCTCTTTTTTATTTTTAATAACTTATTTAAACTCCGGACTTCTTTTGTGTTCAGTATGCAGCATTTAAAGCGACGTCATCAATTTCCAACATGTTCTGACATCATTTGTTGTTTTTCGGTCATTTACCTAATTGTTTAGAGAGCTAAATGACCGTGAAATTGAAAATCACTACAAAATGAATCCTGAAAATGTTGAAACTTGGCATGGTATCATCATATCACTCGCATAGCATGCGCGAAAGAGTAGAGAGGGTCACGGCAAAAACTGGACGCACTTCGTGTACAAACTGGACAAACTCTTTCCGAGTATCAGGGTTTCGGAGTCCGGAGTGGGTACTAATGTGCATCCCACCAATCAGGAAGAATCACACGGATCGTGTGTTTCTTTCTAGCTCTTGCAAGTCGTTGGATCAAGGGTGTTTCTTCCTAGCTCATGTGAGTCGTTGGATCGAAACTACCACAATCACTTTGTGAGCCAGACGACCCTATATATAGCTAGCCCACCTCTCGCCTTCCCTGCATAAGTCTTTCAGTTCATCGACTACATACATCTACCAGTTCATCGACTGCATACATCTACCAGTTCATCGACTGAATACAAATCATTCGGATTCGCCATCATACGTCCAACCGTGCATTTGATATGCATATATATGCATCACAAGCCACGGTTGGGCTGTATGATGGCGATACCGATTGGTTTGTTCTAGATCCGACATAAAAGGTTTGATACAACTTCTTTTTTGTGACATAAGAGCTATCTCTCCTCCTACCTATTTTAGTTACACAACTACCTATTTGTGCCAAATTTTCACTTTTGCTGTTGCTCTTGCATCATAAGCATCCATGTTAACTGGACTTACAAGTAATGCAATTTAACCAAACTATCTTGTGATCTTCGCCAAGAGAGAGGCAGTATGAGCGGTTTATAAGCCGTGAGTGCACAGACAATGACGAAGAGTTGCAATGCTCACCTACATGTTGATTAGCTTCAAGCCTTGCGGAATAGCATAGATTGCACTGAGCTATGTGCAGTGCAGTCTACACTATTCCGAATGGCTTGAAGCAAATTAACCAGCATTGCACCTCTTTTTTATTTTTAATAACTTATTTAAACTCCGGACTTCTTTTGTGTTCAGTATGCAGCATTTAAAGCGGCTCATCAATTTCCAACATGTTCTGACATCATTTGTTGTTTTTCGGTCATTTACCTAATTGTTTAGAGAGCTAAATGACCGTGAAATTGAAAATCACTACAAAATGAATCCTGAAAATGTTGAAACTTGGCATGGTATCATCATATCACCCGCATAGCATGCGCGAAAGAGTAGAGAGGGTCACGGCAAAAACTGGACGCACTTCGTGTACAAATTGGACAAACTCTTTCCGAGTATCAGGGTTTCGGACTATACAAAAATAAATAATGCAGAAAATAAAAAAACTATACAAAAAAATTACTCAAAAATAAATAGAAGAAAATAAATAATGCAGAAAAGAAAAAACTATATAAAAACTACTCAAAAATAAATAAAAGAAAATAAGTAATGCAGAAAAGAAAAAACTATATAACAAATTTGTTGGCACACTGCCCTGTGGGTCTACCAGACCTAGGGTGTGCAAATGCAGGCCCAGGAGGGCCAGCAGACTCACAGGGCAGCGTGCCCTAATTAATTAGGCCCAGAAGCCTGCTATATAGAGGAGTTCGAAGAGGTAGCCGCGGTTGGGTTTATAAACCAGTGCGGCTGCCCTTCGCCGGGCGAGGTGGGACTAAACTTTGGGGTGGCAGCGCAAGGCCTTTAGTACCGGTTGGTGGCTCCAACCGGTACTAAAGGCCCCCCCTTTAGTACCGGTTGGTGGCTCCAACCGGTACTAAAAGCCTTCGTTTCCCGCCGCTTGGCCTGGCGAAAATAGGCCTTTAGTACCGGTTGGAGCCACAACCGGTACTAAAGGCCCATCCTATATATATAGCTCTTACGAAAATTTCAGTTTCATCCCCACTTCGTCTCCAACCTCCGCCGCGCGCGCCGCTCGATCCCGTCGTCGCCGCCCGTCGTCCCGTCGTCATCGTCGCTGTCCCCGCCGCCGCCCGTCGTCGTCGTCGTCTCGCGCTGCCGCCCCGAACGCCGCCGCCGTCCGTCGCCATCGCCGCGGCCGTACGTCTCTCTCTCGCTCCCGCACACACATACACACACATACATACACACACATACACACACACCCCGTACGCCGGCGCCCCCGCTCGTACGTACGGGGCGGCGGTGTACGGGGCCGCACACACACACACACATATACCACACACACACGCATACACACACACATACACACATACGTACACACATATACGTATATATACACACACATGCATACACACACATACACACACACACATTTTTTTTACTTATTTTCTGTTTTTTAGAAAAGTTAATTAGATGATCGAATGTTAGATTAATGTCGAATGTTAGATGAATTAGCTAGCTAGATAGAAAAATTGTCGAACTAGAGATTAGAACTAGTTGAATAATTAATATAACTAGTTTATTTTTAGTAAGAAAATTTAGGTATATGAGATTAGAACTAGTGGAATAATTAATATAACTAGTTTATTTTTAGTAAGAAAATTTAGGTATATGAGATTAGAACTAGTTGAATAATTAATATAACTAGTTTATTTTTAGTAAGAAAATTTAGGTATATGAGATTTGATGATCTAATTAAAATATTATTTGTTAATGAGTTTTTCTGTTTATTTAATTTTTTATATATTTTGAGTTTATATAAATGTTAGATTAATGTCGAATGTTAGATGAATTAGATAGAAAAGTTAAATATATAGTAATGTCAATTGAATATATAGTTAGATATATTAATGTCAAATGTTAGATGAATATATATTTGGCTAGATATAGGTGTTTAATGTTTCACCTATATGAACATAGGAAATGTCATCTGACGACGAAAAAGATTTTATTATGTGCGAACACTGTGAAGACCAGCGCGGCCTGTGCGACCAAAATTTCCTTGTTGATGGTAGGCGCTTCAGCATCAAGCTGGATGAGACATTCGAAGTTGATACAGTAAGTCACTTTGTCAATTATTATTTGAATGCAAAACTTATGCTTCATTTGCTTCAACTTATAATTTTAAATTTTCACTATTCTACTAGCGCATCCCCTGCCATGCAAGAATTTTTGTCTTGGATAAGATAGGTTTTAGTGCTATAGATGATATGGAGGTAAAGAGAGTTTACTTGAAGACGGAGCATGGGTATACTTTCAACGTCAAATTATATAATGGAGACACATACACCCATTTTGAATGCAAAACTTGGCAAGCACTATGCAAGGCTTATGCATTTGAGCCTGATATGGTTATCACCTTTGATATTCGTCCGGAAGATGATATTGAAGGTAATATAGACATCTGGGTCGATGTGCAAACGCCTCCAGTTCTACCATTTGGTGAGTTTTTCTCAACCATGCATGCATAATGTTTATGTCTTTCATACAGTTTATTCAAAAATAGTTGACAACTAATTTGTATTGTCAGCTTATTTCGGTTCAAGCAAACATGTCCGGCGCTTGGTAGACAGGACCTACTACTGCCCCGGGGCTCAACTAAACTGCGAGGAGATAAGTCATTATGTTTCATGGCTTGAGGATCTTAATACTGTCAAGACAAATTTTTTTCCTAAACTTAGAAATGTTAGTACTCAAAACGTGCGACCAATGGTGATCGTATTGAACTACGGTCACATCTATAATCAAAAGATGGTAAGATTTTAAATATTTGTCCTTAATTAGTGCATCTTTTGCATACATTATTTTTGAAGCTAAACTTTCATTACTTAGTATATTAATTACTATACGATGTTGTTCAACAGGGACTTCCGATGACAGTTGTGCCTCAGTGGATCGAGACGAAAGGTCGCATGTCAATGGTTAGCTTACGACCAAGATTTCCTACATTGCACATGAGTGCATTCAGGATTTCTGAAAGCGAAGAATGCTTAATAGTGAAAGATTGGAGCAAAATTGTTAACGATCACAGAGAAGTACTAGGGGGCAGTAAGGTGAAGCGCAACCCAAGATTAGGAGACAGATTCATCTGCATGCTCCAGTATGATGAATCAGGAGAGCTATACATGTTCTATGCTATTCTACCTGAGAGGGAGCAGCAGGATCAGTAGCTACTAGTTCATACTCTTAATTAGTACTTGTCTCATGTCCGTGTCCTGAACTTCGATCTTGGTGACGATTATGTTGAACTTGATGATATCTTTGCTTCTGTTACAAAGTGAATGTTTCCTCTTTAAGCTAGCCAGCGTTGATGATGATTAGATAGCTAGCGCGGTAATGACTATGATGATTAAATAGTGGTAATTAGACGACTACGATGATTTTTAGCTAGCTAGAGTTTATTTATTTATTAATATGCGATGATGATGATGATGATGATGATGACGACTACAACTCATTATAACGTAAAACAATCCTAAATTAAATTGATAACACAAATTTAATTGAAAAATACAAAATAAAACAAAAACCCACAACCATTTAGTACCGGTTGGTGTTACCAACCGGTACTAAAGGGCTCCCGGCCCCCGGAGCTGGCTCGTGCCACGTGGTTCCCCTTTAGCACCGGTTCGTGCTGAACCGGTACTAAAGGGGGGGGCTTTAGTGCCGAAACGTTAGTGCCGGTTCCATAACCGGCACTAAAGGCCCTTACAAACCGGTACTAATGGCCCGTTTTCTACTAGTGGCGGCTGTGTCACATACACCTCTTCCTTGAGCTCACCATTCAGAAATGTAGACTTCACATCCATGTGATGAACTGTCCAGCCCGCTCTGGCTGCTATGGCGAGAAGCAAGCGCACTGACTCCATTCTTGCCACTGGTGCAAAGACTTCTTCATAGTCAATGTCTTGTTTCTGCACATATCCCTTCGCCACCAAGCGTGCTTTGTGGTTCACTATTTCACCATCAGCATATTTTTTCACCTTATAAACCCACTTCAGTCCAATCGGACGATGCCCTCGAGGTAGATCAACCAAGGTCCAGGTATGGTTAGCCTCGATCGCGGCCATTTCATCTGCCATGGCCAGCTGCAAGCACTCGTGATGCTCAGCTTCTTCAAACGTGCCTGGTTCCTGGCCAAGTACCAGATCAAGCTCATAGTCAGGGTCCTCCTCATCGTCGTCAACCTCTGGTGACTGGGGTGAGGAGGGAGTTGCAGGTGCTTCGGTGGTGTCGATGTACTTGCGGTTCGGAAGGAAGATGTCGTCTTGTTCCCTTGTCTTCATTGCGTGCACAGGCGCGACGGGCGCTGGCTATGCACGTTCTGCTCCTGAACATGCAGGTGTGCCAGGCACAGCAGCAGGTGGTGATGTGGAGCTGCTGCAGCCTGCACTCCCTGGGCCTGGCGTCATGGCCGTGAGTGGCGACGGCGAGCGTGCCGAGGTGGTGCTCGGCAATGTGGATGTCTTTGCCGCGGGCGAGCCACCAGAAAGAGTGGACAACAGGTCGATGATGAAGCTCATACCTGACACTGCAGGATGTGTTCCCTCCCAGTTCCATGCCTTTGCCTCCTCGAACACGACATCGTGAGACACGACGATCTTGTCCTCGTCTGGATCATAGAGATGATAGGCTTTGCTTCCGCTCTCGTACCCGAAGAAGACCATGCGTTTGCTTCGATCTTCCAGCTTTCTCAGGTAAGGCCGTGTGTATTTGGCGTGGGTGACGCACCCAAACACACGAAGGACGTCGACGCTCGGCTTCCTTCCACACCAGGCCTCGAACGGTGTTTGCCCCTTCACGCTCCTGGTGTATGCGCGGTTGAGCACAAAGACAGCAGTGGATACAGCTTCACCCCAAAACCGAGAAGGAACTCCCACGACCTTCATCATGCATCTCGCTGTTCCCACCACTGTCTGATTTCGCCGCTCTACCATGCCGTTCTGCTGAGGCGTGTAAGGAGCAGTGAGGTGTCGCTGGATGCCGAGATCAGCGAGATAGGTTGTGAGGTCATTTGAGTTGAATTCCCCGCCTCGATCTGTCCTGAGTGTCTTGAGCTTGCGACCTGTTTCTCGCTCAACTCTCACCTGGAATCTGTGAATGGACTCTGCGGCTTCATCTTTGCTGTGCAACAAGGACAGCCACATGTACCTGCTGTGTTCGTCCACAAGGAGGAGGAAGTACTTCCTCCCACTTGGTGTCGCGGGCGAGATCGGTCCGCACAAGTCGCCGTGAACTAGCTCCAATGGCTCTGAGGCGCGAAACCTCGCTTGCTTCGGGAACGGGACTCAGCGCTGCTTTCCAACAAGACAAGCGTCACAGACCTGCTCGCTGTGATCAATCAATGGCAGCCCGTGCACCATGCCCTGACGGGCCAACCTTGCAAGCCCATCGAAGTGCTGATGGCCAAAACGGGCGTGCCACCGCCATGCGTCCTCGGCGGCGTGCGCAGCCCAGCACACAGGCCTGACAAGCTGGAGGTGCACGGCGTAGAGCCTGTTGCGTGCACGAGGTACTCTGGCGAGGACGCGTTGCTGGTGATCGCGGACGGTCATGAACCCGTCCTTGACAAGCGTCGGGCAGCCGATCGCGTCCAGTTGGCCGATCGAGACGATGTTCGTCTTCAGCCAAGGGATCCAGTACACCTGCGTCAGGGCCCCGTGATCTTCTCCGCCCACGGCGAACAGAACCGTTCCTCGGACACGAATTTCCACAAGGGAGCCGTAACCGAACCTCACGGTGCCGGCCACTACCCTGTCCAGCTCGGCGAACGCAGCCTCGTCGCCCGTCATGTGGTTTGACGCACCTGTGTCCAGGTACCAGGCAGGGTCGACGTCGGAGGAGGAGCGCCGGAGGACAGCGCGTGCTCGCTCTTCGTTGAGGAAGACGTGCTCGGCCGCGCCTGCGGCGGACAACGACACCTCCTGGATCATGAACATGGTGGGATCGCCATCGTTCTCATCGGCCGGAGCCTGCACGAGATTGGCCTCCTCCCGCTTCCCCTGGTTAGCACGGTCGCGCTGCGCCTTGCGGCATTCGCGCACCCAGTGGCCGTCGATGCCGCAGTAGTTGCACCTCCCGTTGCGGCGCGGTGGATTTCCACCGCCATCGACCTTGCCTCCGCCATCCCTGCTCTAAGGACGACCCTGTGGCTTCTTGCCTTTTCCGCCGCCACCGGACGAGCTATCGCCGGCGTGACGATTTCCCAGACGGGCGCGCCATTCCTCCTCCGCCAGGAGCAGGCGCCCACCTGTATCTTGCTCCGGCGCGCCGCGGCCTTCCGACGCCGCCAGGCGCCCACTCAGCTCGTCGATGGAGAGGTCCTTCAGATCCAGCAGCGTCTCTATCGAGCACGCCATCTGGGAGTATCTGGACGGCACGACGCGCAGGATCTTCTGCACGCCATCGAGCTCGAAGGTGGTATCTCCAAGAGCTTGCAGCTCCGTGACCACACTCGAGACACGGAGAGAGAAGTCCTCGACATTCTCACCGGCCTTGAACGCGAGCGCGTCGAAATCCTTCCGCAGCTTCTGTCGACGTGCTTCCCGCACGCGATCCACACCGACACGGAGCGTCTTGATCATGTCCCAGGCCACCTTTGCATCGTCCTTGGCAGCCAGGATCTGGACCATCTCAGGCGGCACCGAGCTCAGGATGGCGCCCAGGGCCTGCCTCTCCTGCCGCTCCGGCGCGTCGCCGGGCTCGATGGCCTCCCAGAGTCCCACGCCCTGCATCTTGACGCGCATCAGGATGGCCCACTCCGTGTAGTTCGTCTTCGTGAGTAGTGGCCACGAGACGGCGCCGCCGCCGGTCTCCCTCACTATGGTCTCCCTCACCACCACTTCACCGCCGTCACCTCTCCGCATCCTGCTCCGTCCGCGGCTCGGTGAGCGCACGTGACGTGGCTCGCCGGTGGGCGATTTGGATCCAGCAGCTGTCGTCGGTGGTGGTGTACCAACCATGGCGATTCAGAGGCTCTAGTACCACTTGTTATCACAGGATCTGAATCACAAATGCGAATAATGGATGAACTCACAAAGACAATGACATAGAGTGTTTTTTGCGTTGCGTTCAGTCTGCAACTTTTCGTTGTTCTTCTCTTCCCTTATTCAGAATTACAAGCAAAGGGTGAAACTGAAGGAAATATGCCCTAGAGGCAATAATAAAGTTATTATTTATTTCCTTATAATCATGATAAATGTTTATTATTCATGCTAGAATTGTATTAACCGGAAACATAATACATGTATGAATACATAGACAAACAAAGTGTCACTAGTATGCCTCTACTTGACTAGCTCGTTAATCAAAGATGGTTATGTTTCCTAACCATGAACAATGAGTTGTTATTTGATTAACGGGATCACATCATTAAGAGAATGATCTGATTGACATGACCCATTCCATTAGCTTAGCACCCGATCGTTTAGTATGTTGCTATTGCTTTCTTCATGACTTATACATGTTCCTATAACTATGAGATTATGCAACTCCCGTTTACCGGAGGAACACTTTGGGTACTACCAAACGTCACAACGTAACTGGGTGATTATAAAGGAGTACTACAGGTGTCTCTAAAGGTACATGTTGGGTTGGCGTATTTCGAGATTAGGTTTTGTCACTCCGATTGTCGGAGAGGTATCTCTGGGCCCTCTCGGTAATGCACATCACATAAGCCTTGCAAGCATTGCAACTAATGAGTTAGTTGCGGGATGATGTATTACAGAACGAGTAAAGAGACTTGCCGGTAACGAGATTGAACTAGGTATTGGATACCGACGATCGAATCTCGGGCAAGTAACATACCGATGACAAAGGGAACAACGTATGTTGTTATGCGGTCTGACCGATAAAGATCTTCGTAGAATATGTGGGAGCCAATATGGGCATCCAGGTCCCGCTATTGGTTATTGACCGGAGACGTGTCTCGGTCATGTCTACATTGTTCTCGAACCCGTAGGGTCCGCACGCTTAAGGTTACGATGACAGTTATATTATGAGTTTATGCATTTTAATGTACCGAAGGTTGTTCGGAGTCCCGGATATGATCACGGACATGACGAGGAGTCTCGAAATGGTCGAGACATAAAGATTGATATATTGGAAGCCTATATTTGGACATCGAAAGTGTTCCGGGTGAAATCGGGATTTTACCGGAGTACCGGGAGGTTACCGGAACCCCCTCGGGAGCTATATGGGCCTTAGTGGGCCTTAGTGGAAAAGAGAAGGGGCTGCCCAAGATGGGCTGCGCGCCTCCCTCCCTCCCCTAGTCCTATTAGGACAAGGAGAGGTGGCCGCCCCCCCCCTCTCTCTTTTCCCCCTCCGCGAATCCTATTCCAACTAGGATTGGGGGGGGGGGGGAATCCTACTCCCAGAGGGAGTAGGACTCTCCTGGCGCGCCCTATGTGGCCGGCCAGCCTCCCCCCTTTGGTCCTTTATATACTGAGGCAGAGGCACCGCAGAAACACACAAGTTGATCCACGTGATCTATTCCTTAGCCGTGTGCGGTGCCCCCAGCCACCATAGTCCTCGATTATACTGTAGCGGAGTTTAGGCGAAGCCCTGCTGCTGTAGTACATCAAGATCGTCACCACGCCGTCGTGCTGACGGAACTCTTTCCCGACACTTTGCTGGATCGGAGTCCGGGGATCGTCATCGAGCTGAAGGTGTGCTCGAACTCGGAGGTGCCGTAGTTTCGGTGCTTGATCGGTTGGATCGTGAAGACGTACGACTACTTCCTCTACGTTGTGTCAACGCTTCCGCAGTCGGTCTGCGTGTGTACGTAGACAGCACTCTCCCCTCTCGTTGCTATGCATCACATGATCTTGCGTGTGCGTAGGAATTTTTTTTTTTTGAAATTACTACGAAACCCAACAGAAACCCCACGATCCGTAAGTCTCGCGCCATCCCACGAGCGGCATCGTGTGTCCACAGGAATCGGTCCTGGATCGTTGGGCGATGACCAGAAGAACTACTCTTATCAAAAGGAAAAAAACTGTCTACTGAATAATCTGAACTAACCTGCAGCTGTCGACGACAACAGCGTGACGAGCTACAGTGCGAAAAGAACAGAGATAAAAGACTAAAAACAGAAAAAAAAATGCACAAGGATTATTCAATAGAAAGTAGTTTATATTAAAATGTTTTAAAAAAGACTTATATTTAGAAACGAAGGAAGTATATGCTTGCCGCAAAAACAAAAAAAAGGGAGGATATGCTGCTGTACTACTAGCGGGTGACTTGTCCACTAGCCCGCCAATGAATTATTGGTCGATTGCCGCTGCCTGCAGCAATACACAGGACCAGCCTTTGTCAATCGAGACAGCCTGCCTCGCCACTAACCTTTGTCCCTCCCAACTCCTCGCCTCACTCTCGACCGACGGGCGAGTTCCCCGGTCGAGAATGTCGTCCAGCGGCCACGGCG
Source organism: Triticum urartu (assembly GCF_003073215.2). Taxonomy (NCBI): domain Eukaryota; kingdom Viridiplantae; phylum Streptophyta; class Magnoliopsida; order Poales; family Poaceae; genus Triticum; species Triticum urartu. The sequence continues at coordinate 692,156,544 of NC_053024.1, forward strand.
CCGTCGACGCCCGCACCGGCTACTGCGCAGCAACCAAGTCGTTCCTCAGCCTCCGCGGGCCGCTGCCGCTGCCGCCCGCCGACGTCCCACTCACATTCCCGGCCTTCGCGCTGTCGCTGCTGCCGTCCCCTCTCCCCGCCCACCCCGCGCTCCTCGACGCCGCCACCGGCGAGGCCGTCTCCTACCCGGCGTTCCTGTCCCAGGTGCGCGCGCTCGTGGGCGCGCTGCGGTCGCGCGTGGTGCCGCTCGGCCGCGGCGACGTGGCCTTCGTCCTCGCCCCCGCGCGGCTCGACGTGCCCGTGCTCTACTTCGCGCTCCTCGCCGTCGGCGCGGTCGTGTCCCCGGCCAACCCGGCCCTCACCGCCGGCGAGGTGTCCCGCCTCGTCTGCCTCTCCGGCGCGTCCTTCGCCTTCGCGGTGTCCTCCACCGCCGGCAAGCTCCCCGCCGGCCTCCCCACCACCCTCCTCGACTCCCCGCACTTCCGCTCCCTCCTGCACAGCGACCATGGCGAGAACCAGTCGGCGCCGCTGGACGCCGGAGCAGTGTGCCAGTCAGCGACAGCGACGGTCCTGTACTCCTCCGGCACGACCGGGCGGGTGAAGGCGGCGGCGGTGCCGCACCGGAGCTTCATCGTGAGGGCGGCGGGGCTCCGTGCCCTGCACCTGCAGGGGAAGTCGAGGAAGGCCAACGAGAGGACTCTGATCGGCGCCCCCATGTTCCACACCATGGGTTTCTTCTTCACGCTCAACGGGCTGGCGCAGGGTATTACCACTGTTGTGATGACGGAGGCGGCCGCGCGGGCTGGGTTGAGGGGAATGCTGGAGGCAGCGCAGCGGTGGGAGGTGACGGAGATCATGGCGGCGCCTCCCGTGGTGCTGGGGATGACAAAAGAAAGGTGCCGGCTCACGAGTCTACTGCGGGTGATCTGCGGCGGCGCCCCTCTGCCGAGATCGGCGGCGGAGCAGTTCCCGCGGCGGTTCCCCCAAGTGGACCTGTGCATGGTTAGTGTTTCCACTGAGTTTGTCTAGGGCAGGTCTACATATGCCCTAATTATTGCACATATAAATGATTTAATCAAACATAAAAAATATCACACGAATCTCATAGTAAAATCATGCGGTAGTAGTGGTGGTACGGCGGAGCTCCGTCGATTACGTCCAAACGGACAAACTCGAGGAGGAAGGAAGCGCGGAAGACAAACTCGAAGAGGAAGTGCTGCCATCCGCTCGAGAGCCGTACCTGCAAGGACTAAAAAAACTTGACCTAAACTACTAGCCGGAGCGGAGACAAAGTGAAGACGGATCCACTGGCTCGTTGGTGAAGTTTAAAGTGAAAAGTTTACGCTGCATGCCTAGCGTTAGGGAACAAAATAAGGGAAAATCATGAACTATCTAATATTTGTCTGCAGACATTCTACTATAGTTTGAATCAAATATCAAAAAGGCCATCACAGATTTGAGCTTGTCAAACATAGTCTGGTGAGATATGTGAAAAGGTGTCAGCAGTATCAATTATGAAACACCATAATATCCCACCTCAAAAATAAAAATAGAAGTGTCTTAACCTTTATCATCCAATGTTGTTTGAGGCAATAATTTTGTTTTAGATAACTAGCCAAAGGCCCATCCATGTGAAGATTTAGTGACCAAGAATGCTTGGTTGCATGGTAGCCAAAATTTAGGTAAACATCATTCGGAAACTCTAAAACTTGCCAAAATTCGACTACTATAGGGAGGTTGGCAAAGCAAGATAGCTTCCAACCTAGTGGTAGTTATTTTTGTTTGCTTGCCCACATAGCCAACTTTTGACATCAAACCAGGCACTCCCTCAATTCAAATGAATAAGGCTTGCACGCACTTCACAATTGAACTTTGACCATATATTAGATGACGAACCAAATGTATGTTGTATATATATGTGATAAAAAAAATATGCCGGTGAATCTGGTTCAGGGTTATGGCGCAACAGAGGCTGGGGGCATATCCTTGATGATCGACCGGGACGAGTGCTCCCGCATAGGTTCCTCCGGCCGCATCTCCCACAACGTCGAGGCGAAGATCGTTGACATCGTCACCGGAGAGCCCTTGTCGATCGGGCAGAAAGGGGAGCTGTGGGTGAGAGGTCCTTCCATCATGACAGGTTACCTGCCCCACGAACATCTTCCTACAGCGCACATCGCCATCGGTTCACTGATATTGTTGTGACGCTGCACTGAGATCACTTATCGTTCTGTGTCCGCGTAGGCTACGTAGGTGACGACGAGGCGAATGCGGCCTCTTTCGATTCGGAAGGCTGGCTGAAGACCGGCGACCTTTGCTACATTGATCAGGACGGGTTTCTGTTCGTGGTGGATAGGCTCAAGGAGCTAATCAAGTACAAGGCCTATCAGGTCTGCTCTTGGCTCGTGAACAACGTATTATTGTCATATACTAGCAATAATTTGGCTCGCATGCATGCATGCGTGGTCCTAAACATGCATGCGTGGTCCTAAACTGAATACTGTAGGTTGCACCTGCAGAGCTGGAGCTTGTCCTGCAATCGCTGCCAGAGATTGTCGACGCTGCAGTGATGCCGTAAGTCCACTGAAACAATGATTTCGGGATGGATTTCACGACGGACTACGCTTGAAAAAAAGAACAAACAAATTGCCAATATAGCTCCTGGAGTACTGACAGTTTCAGTGAATTTGCAGATATCCTCACGAAGAGGCAGGAGAGATCCCCATGGCGCTCGTGGTGAGGCAACCCGGGAGCAAGGTCACTGAGGCGCAGGTCATGGAGCATGTAGCCAAGCAGGTCACGCCGTACAAGAAGGTGCGCAAGGTGCTGTTTGTCGACTCCATACCGAGATCGCCGGCCGGAAAGATCTTGAGGAGGCAGTTGAAAGACCATATGCAGTCTTGCATTGTGTCCAGACTCTGATGAAGCCTGTGTCCATCAGTGAGATCCTCTTCGGTGTAGTGCTGCACTGGGCAAAAACAAGACTTGCATTGTCGTCAGACATGGTCCTAAATGACGTTCCATCCCGTTGTATATATGTAGTATAGATAGATTTCAACCGTGGACTGCTCAAAGTTAATATTCAAACCATGTTGTACCGTCTAAATTTATTTTCCTTCGTGTAGTTGTACGCTTCGTCAAACATGGTCCTAAACCAATACAATAAAATGGAACATATTGGTGTTATTATTTTGGGAAAGTAGTGCACCCACCCAAGAAAACCTATCAAAACATTTCAAAAAAAATCTAAAACTTTGTGAAAATGATTATTAATAAATGTTAGAGAAGCTTGCCACGTTTGGTCATCAAACGACATCCGAGGAAAACTATACAATTTTTCTTTTACAAGTTTTGGTGAAACAGTGCATGTACATTTTGAGAAAATTTCAAGAATTTTGTCTTTTTTGTATAGAGCTTCTCGGATGTCATTTGACCACCAAAATTGGAAAGCCTCTCTAACATTTGTTGCATTAAGAGTGGGTGTAGAAAAACCACTCTCTATTATTTTCTTCCTCTAACTACCAAAGTGGCCCTCACAAATGCGAGGGCATCATCTTTAGTGTATCGAACATGCTAAGTATTCACATTTATTTTTCTCTATAAATAATTTGTGTATACAGTTAGGAGTAGAGCTGCGATGACACTAATCCAATAAGAGTAAACATGCAGTATACATGCCTGCTAGATCAATTGTCTTATGCTCACTAGATCAATTTTCAAGAAATTATGTGGGCTGTTATATTGTGCATAACTACATAAAGTAGCCAGGTTATGTAATCGTCGTCATAGCAAAAAGAGTAGCCTTGTGCTGAGATTCTTGGTTGCACACCGTCAATGCTCATGTTGATCGCTGCTTAGGAATTTCTTATGTTGTCGATAGTATCAACTATCCACATAACTATGGTGGTAAGAGAAATTTTACAATGGTTTCAAATTTATTATGGGTTCTAATCGTGAATCTATCCATCCCATTTTAGTAACACTTGTTTATGGAAATATTATCCAACGACCGGGGGATACCCCAGCGAATGCCCTGTTTGCTGTCGGATCAAGCGGTGCCTTTTCTTGGTTTCGGAATCGTTTTCTGGAATTGCCGCCAGGGACGAATGCTCTTTCTCTCAAAAGGAACTAGCGGCTCCTGCATGAGTGGCAGCCCGTTTACCACTTGAACTAAAGTGGGTTTTGTGAACAAATGTGCTTAAATAACTTTATGTATTTGAAATTAAATCATTTTAAATTTGTTTTTTCATTTGAAAATTCGGCTAAAACAATTCAAAAATCCAGAAATTTTCCCTTTCTGAGAGAACAAAAATCCCTATTTTTCCCATGAACATTATAAATCCCAATGTTGTCATGTTTGTAGAAAACACATTTTTAAACTTGCCATGCTTTTAGAGGTGATTTTTTCGAAACTTGCCATGTTTTTAAAAGTTACATTTTTATCATTCAAATCATGGCATTTTTATTATTAATAACATGTAATTTTATTATTAAGAGGATGGCAGTTATATTTATTAATAGTACGCCATTTTCATAATTAGTAACATGATACTTTTTATTATTAAGATGATGGCACTTTTATTAATAAGAGCGTGGCACTTTTATTATTAGTAACATGGCTTTTTTATTGTCAAGACGATGGTACTTTCATGATTAAGAGCATGAATGTTTTTTAATAACATGGCATTTTTATTATTAGGAGGATGGCAGTTTGTTTTGCATGGCAATTTTATTGTTAACATGATGATAGTTTTACCCAAATGATAACGCACACACGTGTGACACGAAGCAACATGGTTCAAATGCCTCCATTACCATTCATTTTGCCACGTCAAAACAGATGACATCAGCAGGAATCTTTTTGGTTTTTGGTTAAAAATGTTTTATCTCCTAATTAAAAATCCAATTAAAAATCCATTTTAACCACTAAATCCATCTCGACGAGATCCTCATAATTAGATTCCATGTTGATATATTTCGACGAAATTTTTTTGGGACAAAAGTTGCCATGATGTTTACACTATAGTTACCATAGTGTTTACACTAAAGTTGCCATGTGGCAATTTTAGTTTATAGATCATGGCAATTTTAGTATTTTGACCATGGCAATTCTAGTACTTTGACCATGGAAATTATTTTTTGTATGAACCATGGCAATTTTAAATGCATGTATCATGGCAATTTTAGTTTATGGTTGATGGCAAGTCTAGTTTCTTAATTCCTCGCTTTATAATATGTCAAATTTACTTTTAAAGGTAGAAGAAAAATAGCTGAAACATATCATTGCAACTTTAGTGTAAACACCATGGCAATTCATGTGCAATAGGCATGACAACTTTTAACCCAAAACAGTTGTCGAAACATATTGATATGAGATCTAGTGTCAAAGATCTTGTCGCGATGGATTTAATGGTGAAAACGGATCTTCAATCGGATTTTTCATTTAAGAGATTTAAAAAATAACTAGAAATCCAGAAAGATTCCTAAATGCATTCATGCGGTGACGTGACACAGTCTGTGTACTATAGGGCGTGTGGGCGGGTGTTGCTCCCACGACATGCGTGGGCATTATCAGCATCCTAGTTTTATTATTTGAGAGCATGACATTTTTATTATTGTTGGCATGACGTTTTTGCTGTGACGAGGATGGCAATTTTGCATTTTTTTGGCATGATATTTTTTATTATCATATCAAATAATAAATTAGAGAAACAATAGTTTTAGAAAGTAGCTTGGCAATTTTCATTTTTTCAGAGCACATGATTTATAAATTTATGTGTTTCTCTGTATTCTATAAGATAACATGCATTTTTTGTTGGGGAACGTAGTAATTTTAAAAAAATTCTACGCACACGCAAGATCATAGTGATGCATAGCAATGAGAGGGGAGAGTGTTGTCCACGTACCCTCGTAGACCGTAAGCGGAAGCGTTATGACAACGCGGTTGATGTAGTCGTACGTTTTCACGATCGACCGATCCTAGTACCGAATGTACGACACCTCCGCGATCTGCACACGTTCGGCTCGGTGACATCCCATGAACTCATGATCCAGTAGAGCTTCGAGGGAGAGCTTCCTCAGCACGATGGCGTGATGACGATGATGATGAAGTTACCGGTGCAGGGCTTCGCCTAAGCACTGCAACGATATGACCGAGGTGGAATATGATGGAGGGGGGCACCGCACACGGCTTGGAACAATCAACTTGTGTGTTCTAGGGTGCCCCCTGCCCTCGTATATAAAGGAACAAGGGGGGAGGCCGGCCGTCCCTTGGTCCGCCCAAGGAGAGGAGGAATTCTCCTCCTAGTAGGAGTAGGATTCATCCTTTCCTAGTCCTATTAGGAAGGGGAAGGGGGAAGGAAGGAGAGGGAGAGGGAGATGGAAAGAGGGACCGCGCCCCCTCCCCTAGTCCTATTCGGACTCCCCTTGGGGAGGCACCTCCTGGGCTGCTGCCCTCTCTCCCCCCCTAAGGCCCACTAAGGCCCAATACTTCCCCGGGGGGTTCCGGTAACCCCTCCGGCACTCTGGTTTTCTCCGAAATTATCCGGAACACTTTCGGTGTCTGAATATAGCCGTCCAATATATCGATCTTTATGTCTCAACCATTTCGAGACTCCTCGTCATGTCCGTGATCATATCCGGGACTCCAAACTACCTTCAGTACATCAAAACACATAAACTCATAATACCGATCGTCATCGAACGTTAAGCGTGCGGACCCTACGGGTTCGAGAACTATGTAGACATGACCGATACTCATCTTCGATCAATAACCAATAGAGGAACCTGGATGCTCATATTGGTTTCTACATATTCTACGAAGATCTTTATCGGTCAAACCGCATAACAACATACGTTGTTCCCTTTGTCATCGGTATGTTACTTGCCCGAGATTAGATCGTCGGTATCTTCATACCTAGTTCAATCTCATTACCGGCAAATCTCTTTACTCGTTCCATAATGCATCATCCTGATGTCTACTACACAACCTTCTTCTTGTAGACGTTGTTGGGCCTCCAAGTGCAGAGATTTGTAGGACAGTAGCAAATTTCCCTCAAGTGGATGACCAAAGGTTTATCAATCCGTAGGAGGCATAGGATGAAGATGGTCTCTCTCAGACAACCCTGCAACCAAATAACAAAGAGTCTCTTGTGTCCCCAACACACCCAATACAATGGTAAATTGTATAGGTGCACTAGCTCGGCAAAGAGATGGTGATACAAGTGGTATATGGATAGTAGATATAGGTTTTTGCAATCTGAAAAAATATAAAAACAGCAAGGTAACAAGTGGTAAAAGTGAGCGTAAACGGTATTGCAATGCTAGGAAACAAGGCCTAGGGTTCATACTTTCGCTAGTGCAAGTTCCCTCAACAATAATAACATAATTGGATCACATAACTATCCCTCAACATGCAACAAAGAGTCACTCCAAAGTCACTAATAGCGGAGAACGAACGAAGAGATTATGGTAGGGTACGAAACCACCTCAAAGTTATTCTTTCCAATAAACCAAAACAGCCCTAGAGTTCGTACTAGAATAACACCTTAAGACACAAATCAACCAAAACCCTAATGTCACCTAGATACTCAAATATCACCTCAAGTATCCATGGCATGATTATACGATATGCATCACACAATCTCAGATTCATCTATTCAACCAACACATAGAACCTCAAAGAGTGCCCCAAAGTTTCTACCGGAGAATCACGACGAAAACGTGTGCCAACCCCTATGCATAGGTTCATGGGCGGAACCCGCAAGTTGATCACCAAAACATACATCAAGTGAATCACGTGGTATCCCATTGTCACCATAGATACGCACGGCAAGACATACATCAAGTGTTCTGAAATCTTTAAAGACTCAATCCGATAAGATAACTTCAAAGGGGAAACTAAATCCAATACAAGAGAGTAGAGGGGGGATAAAAACATCATAGGATCCAACTATAAAAGCAAAGCTCACGATACATCAAGATCGTATCACCTCAAGAACACGAGAGAGAGAGAGAGAGATCAAACACATAGCTACTGGTACATACCCTTAGCCCCGAGGGAGAACTACTCCCTCCTCGTCATGGAGAGCACCGGGATGATGAAGATGGCCACCGGAGAAGGATTCCCCCTCCGGCAGGGTGCCGGAATGGGTCTAGATTGGCTTTCGGTGGCTACGGAGGCTTCTGGCGGCGGAACTCCCGATCTATTGTGCTCCCTGACACGTCTCCGTCGTATCTACTTTTCCAAACACTTTTGCCCTTGTTTTGGACTCTAACTTGTATGATTTGAATGGAACTAACCCGGATTGCCGCTGTTTTCAGCAGAATTGCCATGATGTTGTTTTATGTGCAGAAAACAAAAGTTCTCGGAATGACCTGAAACTCCATGAAATATCTTACAATAAATAATAAAAAATCCTCGCCAAAGATGAAGACCAGGGGGCCCACACCCTTGCCACGAGGGTGGGGGGCGCGCCCCCCTAGGGCGCGCCCCCTACCTCGTGGGCCCCCTGGAGACCCCCCGACTCCAATTCCAACTCTATATAACTGCTTTCGGGGAGAAAAAATAGGAGAGAAGAAATCATCGCGTTTTACGATACGGAGCCGCCGCCAAGCCCTAAAACCTCTCGGGAGGGCTGATCTGGAGTCCGTTCGGGGCTCCGGAGAGGGGGAATTCATCGCCGTCGTCATCATCAACCACCCTCCATCACCAATTTCATGATGCTCACCGCCGTGCGTGAGTAATTCCATCGTAGGGTTGCTGGACGGTGATGGGTTGGATGAGATTTATCATATAATCGAGTTAGTTTTGTTAGGGTTTGATCCCTAGTATCCACTATGTTCTGAGATTGATATTGCTATGACTTTGCTATGCTTAATGCTTGTCACTAGGGCCCGAGTGCCATGATTTCAGATCTGAACCTATTATGTTTTCATCAATATATGAGAGTTCTAGATCCTATCTTGCAAGTCTATAGTCACCTATTATGTGTTATGATCCGTTAACCCCGAAGTGACAATAATCGGGATACTTACCGGTGATGACCGTAGTTTGAGGAGTTCATGTATTCACTATGTGCTAATGCTTTGTTCCGCTTCTCTATTAAAAGGAGGCCTTAATATCCCTTACTTTCCATTAGGACCCCGCTGCCACGGGAGGGTAGGACAAAAGATGTCATGCAAGTTCTTTTCCATAAGCACGTATGACTATATTCGAAATACATGCCTACATTACATTGACGAATTGGAGCTACTTCTGTGTCACCCTATGTTATGACTGTTACATGATGAACCGCATCCGGCATAATTATCCATCATTGATACGATGCCTACGAGCTTTCCATATACTGGTATACGCTTATTTACTTTCCCGTTGCTATTGTACAATCACTACAAAATACCAAAATCATTACTTTGCTTTCATTACTCTTTTGTTACCGTTACCATCACTATCATATTACTTTGCTACTAAACACTTTGCTGCAGATACTAAGTTTCCAGGTGTGGTTGAATTGACAACTCAGCTACTAATACTTGAGAATATTCTTTGGCTCCCCTTGTGTCGAATCAATAAATTTGGGTTGAACACTCTACCCTCGAAAGCTGTTGTGATCCCCTATACTTGTGGGTTACCAAGACTAATTTCTGGCGCCTTTGCCGGAGAGCATAGCTCTATTCTTTGAGTCACTTGGGATTTATATCTGCTGGACACTATGAAGAACTTGAAAGATCCAAGAACCAAGATTTATCCCTCAACTACGAGGGGAGGTAAGGAACTGCCATCTAGCTCTGCACTTGATTCACCATCTATTTTGAGTAAGCTTGCGACACCTACACCTACTTCTGCTATTCGTTCTGATATGTCGCAATGTTATTGATGATGCTACTTTTGCTATACATGATACTTATGATGAAACTACCTCTATGCCTGATACTAAAATGCCACTTAGTGATTTTCTCGAGGAATGAATTGCTAGGGCTAGAGAGATTGAAAATATTGAATCTGATTATGAAGATGAAAGTGATGATGAAGAATCACTTGTTATTCCTGAGGGTTATTTATTTGATCAAGAAGCTTCTTTAGCTATTTTAGCTTGCAAAGATAGATATGAACTTAAAAGGTTATTAGCTAAATGGAGTAAGCAATCTCTAAATGCTAGGATGATACCTCACCCTGCTTTTGCTACTTCACCTATCTGTGTTGCTGATAAGGATTATGAATTCTCTGTTTATCCTGATATAATTACTTTGGTTGAATCTGATCCTTTTCATGGCTATGAATCTGAAACTGTTGTGGCACATCTTACTAAATTAAATGATATAACCACCCTGTTCACTAATGATGAGAGATCTCGCTACTTTTATATCCTTAAAATATTTCCGTTCTCATTAAAGGGTGATGCTAAGATATGGTTTAATTCTATTGATCCTGGTCATAAGAAACAAGCTGCTTTAAAGGAAATATACAACTTTGTGCAAATTAAAGAAGAGAGTCTCCCACAAGCTTGGGGGAGGCTTCTCAAGTTACTTAATGCTTTGCCTGATCATCCTTTTAGGAAAAATGAAATACTTGATATCTTTTATAATGGACTAACCGATGCTTACAGAGATTACCTGGATAGTTGTGCTGGTTCTCTTTTCAGGGAAAGAACACCGGATGAAGCTGAAATCTTATTGAACAATATGTTGACAAATGAAAATAATTGGGCACCTCCTGAGCCAGCTCCTGAGCCAGCTCCTGCTCCAATTAATGATCCTATTCCTAAACCAACTCCGAAGAAGAGAGGTGTTCTATTTCTCAGTCCCGAAGATATGAAAGAGGCAAAGAAATCTATGAAAGAAAAAGGTATTAAAGCTGAAGATGTTAAGAATTTACCTCCTATTGAAGAAATGCATGGTCTTAATTTACCGCCTATTGAAGAAACATATGACCTTGATCCTTTACTTATTGAAGAACCTCTAGACCTCGATAACCCGACACATATAGTAAAGGTAAATTCTCTCTACAGATATGATAAAGCTGAGATCCCTCCTGCTAAAATTGCTAGTCAATGCTTGGATGAGTTTGATAATTTTATGTTTAATCAAGAAGACTTCAATGCTTATTTTGGTAGACAATTAAAACAAGATGCTGATATTATTAAATACTTGGGTGATTATATGGCTAATATTAGAGGTGAACTTAAACTTATTAGTAAACATGCTTCTATGGTTACCACTCAAGTAGAACAAGTACTTAAAGCTCAAAAAGAATGGCTCAATGAGATGAATAGTAAGAAAAATGATTATGCTATTAAAGTGGCTACTAGAACTGGTAGAATGACTCAGGAACCTTTGTATCCTGAAGGCCACCCTAAGAGAATTGAGCAAGATTCTCAGAGAAATAAAATTGATGCACCTAGTTCTTCTAAAAAGAAGGAAAAGAAAAATGATAGAACTGTGCAAACTTCTAGTGAACCTATTACTGAACCACCTGATAATCCAAATGATATCTCTATTCTGATGCTGAAACACAATCTGATAATGAACATGAACCTAATGAAAATGTTAATGATAATGTTCATGGTGATGCTCAACCTACCAATGATAATGATGTAGAAATTGAACCTGCTGTTGATCTTGATAACCCACAATCAAAGAATCAATGTTATGATAAGAAAGACTTTGTTGCTAGGAAACATGGTAAAGAAAGAGAGCCTTGGGTTCAGAAATCCATGCCTATTCCTCCCAAATCATCCAAGAAAAAGGATGATGAGGATTTTGAGCGCTTTGCTGAAATGATTAGACCTATCTTTTTGCATATGCGATTAACTGATATGCTTAAAACCAATCCTTATGCTAAGTACATGAAAGATATTATTACAAATAAAAGAAAGATACCGGAAGCTGAAATTTCCACCATGCTGGCTAATTATACTTTTAAGGGTGGAATACCAAAGAAACTTGGAGATCCAGGAGTACCTACTATACCATGCTCCATTAAAAGAAACTATGTTAAAACTGCTTTATGTGATCTTGGAGCCGGTGTTAGTGTTATGCCTCTCTCTTTATATCGTAGACTTGACTTGAATAAGTTGACACCTACTGAAATATCTTTGCAAATGGCTGATAAATCAACTGCTATACCTGTCGGTATTTGTGAGGATGTGCCTGTTGTGGTTGCAAATGTTACTATTTTAACGGACTTTGTTATTCTTGATATTCCTGAGGACGATAGTATGTCTATTATTCTTAGAAGACCTTTTCTTAATACTGCAGGGGCTGTTATTGATTGCAACAAAGGCAATGTCACTTTTCATATTAATGGTAATGAGCATACGGTACACTTACCGAGGAAACAACCTCAAGTTCATAGTATCAATTCTATCGGAAAAATTCCATCGATTATATTAGGAGGTTTTGAATTTCCTCTTCCTACTGTCAAGAAGAAATATGATATACTTATTATTGGGGACGTGCATATCCCCGTCGAGGTAACCTAGTGTTATTCGAAATTTCTCTAGTTCCATGTTAATCGGAATGAGTTTGTTAACAAGACTTGATCAACCTTGTTAGTGGATTCCTTTTGATGATCATGAGATGGATGAAACTAGAAGCACAACTTTCTGTACCCTCTCTATACTTTCTGTTATTTAGTCGAAATAAAGTAAAAAATAAATAATTTTCTATCTATTATCTGATTATCCATGCAATATAAAAATATCTCGAAAATAAAAGTTCTTCAAATGCCCTAAAAATTAAATATATTTTTTCTAGAATATTTGAGGATTTATGGTGCAAAGAACACACCAGGGGGCCAACCACCTTGCCACGAGGGTGGAGGGCGCGCCCCTACCTCGTGGGCCCACGGTGGCCCTCCTCCACTTATTCTTGCACCCATCCTCTTCTTCTTCCTCCCACAAACACGAAAAACCAACTCAAGCACGAGTTCTAGCTCATCTTGCTGCCATTTTCGATCTCCTTACTCAAAGCACCTCTCACAAAACTGCTTGGGGAGATTGTTCCTTGGTATGTGGCTCCTCCATTGGTCCAATTAGTTTTTGTTCTAGTGCTTTATTCATTGCAAATTTTTGCTGCTTAGGTGACCCTGTTCTTGAGCTTGCACATCAAATTTATATGGTCAAAAGTAGTTTTGATGCATGATATAGGCCCTAGGCACTTGTAGGAGTGGTTGCTATCAATATTATTGAGTTTGGTTTACTTTTATTTTGAAGTTACTAAAAATTTCAGAATTTTTCAGAGGAAGAAATATGCTTAGGAAAATGTTCCAAGGTGGTTCTTTAAAGAAACAAGGACCCAGGCTTGCTATGCGTGATGCTGACGAAGAGCCACCAAGAGACGCTCCAGTGCGTCCTTGTGAGTGGCCTTCTGAAAATTTTATGGATCGAGCGGGAATTAAAGAAGAATTTAACGCATATTTGCGTAATGCCGGTCTTGAGGACTTTGAGGCAGACAAATGCCCCAGTATCATGATCTCACAAGCTCTTTTGTGAGGAGGTTTGAGTATTCATCTTCGCGTAATTCTCCTTCAGTCATGTTTGATCTTTATAACAAATATTATATCATGGACTTAGAGGATTTCACTTTTACTTGCAAACTTCCACAATGGGGTAGTGTTAGGGATCCCCCTAAATCTGAATTTAGAAACTTTCTTGCTAGTATAACTGTAGGGGAATCTAGAGATATAACGCAAGCTACCATAGGGAGCATTCACTTTCCTGCTATACATTATTTTGCTCTCTTCATAGGTAGGTGCATAAATGCTAAGGATGAAGCATGTCACATGTGTGTCCCTAACCTTAGCATTCTCAGGAGTGCTGTGTCAGGAGACCTATCTTATCATATGGGAGCCATTGTAGCTCGTAGGTTGCATCATAATAGACATAATGGAGATTTCTTTGGAGGAATTTATGCAACCCGCTTAGCTAAATTTCTTGAGATAGACGTTCGTGAAGGAGACATGGAGTTGCCTCCTGCTTATTTAGATTTTGATTCTATGGTTTCCCACCATTTTGTCGAGAGGAATGAATCACCTCTCCAATACCGACTAATCTTTGACAGACGTCGTGCTGTCCATATTACTCTCCCTGCTCCTGCTTTCTTTGATTATCAGGCAAGAGGAGTGTTGACACACGAACACGTCACGTGTACCCTCGACGCCGGGGGTGATGCACCGCAGCTCACGTCGAAGGAGACCCGGCCGACAGCGCGATACGCAAGACAGTCGACGGGCGCTTTTGCAGACCCGAAAACCCCACACCCCCGGGAGGGACCCCGTCAGGGAGTACGGCGGCTATGGGCTGCCCTAGGTCGATTCGCTCGCCCCTAGAGCCTCAGAATTCGCAGCTCTCAAACACGAAGAACAGCGAAGAACGAGATAGGAAAAACGGTGGAGAGATAAAACGTATATGAAAAAGTAGTATATTGATTTGTTTGATTGTGTGTTGTTTCAATCGGCCGTCACCCCCAACATATATAAGAGGCGGCTGGACTTCCCGTACAAGTAAAGGATTCATCTAGGCTTTCCTTACAAGAAAAATTACATCAATTCACGTCCTAGAGTCCTAATTCTATTCCAACTCGGATTCAGTCTGAATCTGGCCCAAACTCTGTCTTCCTTCTCGCGCGGGCCGCCGGGCTTGCATATGATCTCCGATCAAGATGGCCCAAATATCAAACTTATGCGCCTCGATGATACGAACAACTCTCATGTTGATCACTTTTTCAAATAAGGCCATCTTGAATACTTTTTGAGGTCATCTTTATCTCCCAGTCGGATTCGGTCTTGCAGTAGACTGGATTATCCGAGTCTTGTAGTGAATTTGTAGGCTATATACTTATCCGAGTCTCGTAGTGAATTTGTAGGCCATATACTATCTCTGATGATGATGACTCCAAAATCAAAGTTTACCGTCTTGATGATACGCACAACTTCTGTATTGAACACTTCTTCATCCGAGGTCATCTTGATAAACTTTCAGGCATTTGTTCAATTTCACTCGGATTCAAGCTCATCCACTCGGATTAGAGTCATTCACTTGGATCGTCCGACTGGACTTTTTCACTCAGATGTTTAGAATCTTTCACTCAGAATACAATTTTCACTCGAATGACCATATTTTCACTCGGAAGGCAACATTTCCACTCGGATGACATTATCTTATTCGATCGGCAAGTTTTCGTCCCGATGGTAATTTTTTCACTCGGAATATTTTCACCTGGAGGACAATTTCACTCGGATGACCATATTTCCACTCGGATGACTATATTTCCACTTGGATAATAATAAGTTCATCCGGTCAGCAAACTTTCACTCGACCGGTAATTTTCACTCGACCGGTAATTTTCACTCGGATGGTAAACTTTTCACTCGGATTTTCCGACTGAAAACATAGCCTGATCTTAATTTGTCTCTCCAGGCCTCATACGACCTCGGATTTAAACGATTTATATATGAAAATCGATCGGCTCGACGAGACGAAACTTTTCCGTGTTGAAGGTTTTTCAATTCAAGGCCGTCTTGAAGGCCGAATTGCTCACGCATTGCATCAGACACTCATCAACATGTGTCTGGTGTCAAGCGTAATATTTTGGTCTCTGGCCTGTCCAGACCGTATTGACTATAACTTTTGCATATGAACTCGGATTGAGATGATTTATATATGAAATGCATATGAACTCGGATTGAGATGATTTATATATGAAAATCGATCGTCTCGACGAGACGAAGACAATTCCTTTAGAGCACTCCTTCATCTGAGGTCATATTGAGGGCGTAATCGGCCGAAAAGCACTCAGAACATTAAATTTTGTCACTCGGAGTACAACTTCGGCCACTGAGATGAGGTCGAATGGCGATAGCCTAAACATCAAAGTTGTTCCACTCGATGATATGAAACTTTCTCATGCTAAAAATCCTTTCACTCTGTATCTTGCCAAAATCAGGTGTCAACACATGCCCCCCTGTTTTTTGGCAAAGCTTGCACGCCAAAAAATAATATGCATGGTGTTCGTTCTAAGGACGATGCCAACACTCCATCGGCCATTTATTTTTCTCAGGGCGATAATTATTTATCGTCCATCTTTGTGCTAAGAGTGATAATCGTATATCGGTCGTTGCCTACTTAGGCTTCCTGCCACACACTCGGGTGGTACTTCTTCAAATATTTGCCATTGAGAGCTCGAGGTAACAATGCCCCCTGTATTGATTCCACCAAATATGAATTTCCGGAAACAACTCTTGTAATCCTAAAAGGACCTTCCCAACATGGAGACCACTTCCCGAATTTTCTATCTCTTGAACCAATCGGTAGAATCACTTTCCAGACGAGATCACCAACTTGAAAATTCTTCAACTTGACTTTCTTATTGTAAGCCCTTGCCACCCTCAACTTATCTCTCTCTATGGCATTCAAAGCAGCCAAACGTTTATCAGCAACCTCATCAATGTTGTCCATCATCAAGTTATAGAAGTCTATTGCCGATAAATCATTTTGTTTGGCTATTCTCAAAGCATTCAAATTTACTTCCACTGGTAAAACAGCCTCCTGACCATATACTAGCTCATATGGAGTCACTTTCGTAGCACCATGCCTTGAGATTCTATGTGCCCATAATGCCTCAGACAACAAGTCATGCCATCTCCTTGGATTATCCTCAATCTTCTTCTTGATGAGCTTGATTAAAATTTATTGCTAGACTCAGCTTGTCCATTAGCTTGGGCATAATATGGGGAGGAATTGAGCAACTTTATGTTATAAGATTCGGCAAACTCTCTGACTTGGTGTGACATAAAAGATGAACCTTGATCTGTAGTTAACGTTTGAGGAATACCGAATCTATGAATAATGTGCTCGGTTATGAATTTAATTACCTCCGTATGCGTCATGTTCTTGAGAGGTACTGCTTCAGACCACTTAGTGAAATAATCAGTTGCCACCAATACGAACCGATGCCCCTTTGAAGAAGACGGATGAATTTGCCCAATAAAGTCTAAACCCCATCCTCTGAAAGGCCACGGCTTGATAATAGGATGCAACATAGCAGCGGGAGCCAATTGAATATCACCAAATTTTTGACAAGCTTCGCACCCTTTATAATATCTGAAGCAATCATTAATCATGGTCGGCCAATAAAACCCAGCACGTCGTAATAACCATTTCATCTTGGGAGCCGACTGGTGAGTACCACAAATGCCTTCATGTACCTCTCCCATAGAAACTCTTGCTTGGTCCTCATCCAAGCACTTTAAAAGAACATCATCAACTGTTCGGCGATAAAGATCATCATCCATCATAGTATATTTAAAAGCCA
Source organism: Triticum urartu (assembly GCF_003073215.2). NCBI lineage: Eukaryota > Viridiplantae > Streptophyta > Magnoliopsida > Poales > Poaceae > Triticum > Triticum urartu. The sequence continues at coordinate 692,173,856 of NC_053024.1, forward strand.
TACGCCGAACAGCCCTGTCCACCCTTTCACTCGGATTACGCAAGTAAGCAACAATGGGCTTCCTCCAGTCGGAATTGTCACCTGCACTAGATTTTTTGTTAATGACCGAATCAGTGGGTTCTGGTTCGGCCTCTTCTATACTGGTAAGACAAGCCATCGGATTTTGAGAAATATGAAACATGCCATGATCAACATGGTATCCAGATGCTTGTTGTGCCAACTCATTTGCTTTCCAGTTGTCATGTCTAGATATATGTGCAATGCTAATCCAAAGTAGAGATTATATCTAGACATTTATCAAGATAAACATTAAGTGATTCATCCAAACACTGAAAGACTTTGGATATTTGTTGTACCACTAGTAACGAATCACCATAAGCCTCAATATGTGTAACACCTATAGCAAGTAACATCTCTAGGCCGAATAACAATGCTTCATATTCGGCTTGATTGTTTGTGCAAAAATATTCTAAGCGGCATGAGGCTTCAAAAACAGCACCATGAGGAGATATATAAACAATACCAACACCTTGGCCATTGCTACAAACTGACCCATCAAAGTATAATCTCCATGGTACTAATGAAATAAGGGTCATATCAACATCATGCTTGTCATTAATCCGATGTTCAACAAAGAAATTAGCAACAATTTGGCCTTTCATGGACTTTAGAGATTCATAAGCCAAATCATATTCAATCAAAGCATAAGCCCACTTGCCAATTCTACCACTAAGAATTGGCCTATGCAACATGTATTTAATGACATCGGTTGGACAAGCTACTACACAAGCACTCGGCACTAAATAATGTCTCGGTTTTGTGCAAGCATAATATAAGCATAGACATAATTTCTCAACAAATGTATACCTTGTCTCTGCGTCCAATAAGCGGCGGCTCAAATAAGTGATGGCATGCTCTTTTCCTTCGGTCTCTTGAGTTAGAACAGCACCAATAACTTCTTCCTATGCTGCAATGTAAAGTCTGAAGGGTTCCCTATGCTTGGGTGCTCTCATCACCGGAGGAGTGCACAAATAATTCTTGATCATATCAAATGCTTCTTGCTATTTTGCCCCCCAAGTGAAATCAGCATCATCCTTTAACCGAAGGATAGGAGTAAATGCATCAACTTTCCCTGACAGATTAGCTATGAACCTTCTCAAATAATTGACCTTGCCAAGGAACTTTTGCGTATCTCTCTTGCATGTTGGAGCCTCCACTTTCTGTATAGCCTCTATCTTTTTGGGATCAATCTCTATGCCATCTTCATGAATAATGAAACCCAAAAACTTGCCAGCTGACACGCCAAAAGCACACTTCAAAGGATTCATCTTCAGTCCATACTTTTTCATTCTTTCAAAAGCTAAACGCAAATCGGCCAAGTGAGATTCAAAAGCATCCGATTTGACAACAATATCATCAATATAAACTTCAAGTATGATACCGAGTAAATCATGGAAAATCAAATTCATAGCCCTTTGATATGTGGCTCCAGCATTTTTTAATCCGAATGTCATCGCTGTCCACTCGAATAAACCAACGAAACCAGGGCATCGAAAAGCAGTCTTGTACATGTCCTCTTCGGCCATAAAAATTTGATTGTATCCGGCATTACCATATAGAAAGCTAATAACCTTATGCCCAGAAGCATCATTAATAAGCATATCGGCTATTGGCATAGGATACTCATCTTTGGGTGTAGCCCTATTCAAATCTCTCAAATCAATGCACACCCTCAACTTGCCGGATCCTTTCTTTTCCACTGGGACAATGTTAGAAATCCACTCGGCGTACCTGCAAGGTCGAATGAAATTAGCTTCAAGCAGTCGACTGATCTCTTCCTTGATCCGGTCATATGTTTTCCGATTAAATTTTCTGGCCGACTGTTTATAAGGTCTAAAACCGGCCTTTATAGGCAACCGATGCTCCACTAGCTCTCGGCTTAACCCTGGCATCTCATGATATTCCCATGCAAAGCAACAAACAAATTCTTTCAATAGCTCGATTAACTTAGCTTTACAATCGGCTTTCAAGTTTTTGTTTATAAATGTCAGTCGAGTGACTGAACCATCTCCAATATCTACCTCTTCTAATGGATCGGCCGACGTAAAACCTTGTCCAAGTTTATCCATGTCATCCAACTCCTCTACAGACTCATACATATCGTTCTCGCTGGACCGATATTTCACAAGACGTTTTTGTAACCACTCAGAGCTAGAATCCATTTAAACATATCATACCTTGGAGCCGATTGCATTCAGTCGGCTTTAAAGAGACGGGCACAAAACCATTCTTGGTTGCGCTGAGAAAATCAAACTCTGATAAGTCACGTCCCGTCAAGCAAGTAGCATTGGGATGTTGCCAATCCACCGATGCATCGGCCAAAGCAACACAGGCCGAGTTATCCGCATGAATGACTTCCACTTCATCATCAACCCACTGAATCAAAAACTGGTGCATAGTGGATGGCACGCACTGGTTTGCATGAACCCAATCACGGCCTAGTATGACGTTGTAGTTACCTTGCACCTCAGCGACAAAGAATGCAGTAGCCAAAGTTTTGCTTCCGACTGTAAGCTCCACATACATCACACCTTTGGCTTCAGTTTTCTCTTTGCCTTCAAACTCGTTAAGCACCATATTGGTCTTGATCAATTCTTCATCAGGCAAACCCAATTTCTTGAAGACCGAATAGGGCATAAGGTTTACCACAGCACCACCATCAACAAGCATCTGAGTGAGCGGCGACCCATTGACATGACCTCTGAGATATAATGGTTTCAGATGCGTTACTGGTTCTTTTGGCTTCTCGAATATCGTGTTTTTAGGGCCAAAATCCAGCTGAGCCACCTCCCCTTCCTCATCTACAGCACGAAACTCAGCAGGCAAGTAATACACCATATTGATATCCATACCTTCATGAACCGGTGTAGACTCATAGTCCAACATATCAGCCTCCTCCTCAAGTGCATCCACCGATTCAGAAATTTGTCCGAGTGAAGAGGAAGCAATAGGTAACGTAGACAATGCAATGATTGCGTCGTCCTTTTTTGGTAGTGTAGGTGCTGCTGTGATAGGCGTAGAGGCCAATGTATCTCGTATTTGTTTGGGCCTCCACACTTGTTTTGTAGGTACCATGGGCCGAGTGTCATTGAACAATTTATCCCTTTGCTTCTCAGCCTCTTGTTCTGCCATCTCTTGGCTCCTTAACCTCTGTAGTTTCCTCTTCTGTGTCTTTGTTAGCCCTGGAGGACACCACTTTGGCTGAGTGTATTTAGGATCTCTCGTTTTTACTCGGCTGGCGCTTGCTTCATGGTCATTAGCCGAGTGCTTTGGCGCAATAGAAAGTATCGGCTCATCCGGTTTGCTATGCACAATTGGCTGCTGTATGGCAAATGTTTTGGTGCCCAAGATATGTGAGTCGGCATCCGTTTTCTCCTTGCTTTTTACCGACTCAACTGCTGCAACACTTGGTGACTTAACACGCCATTCTTTTCGACTTTCCAGATGCATGAAATTTCCACTCGGCGCAGCTTTTTACTCTGATGGAATCCACTCGGATGGATGTCACTCGGATGGAATTCACTCGGATGGAATCCAGTCGGATGGAATCTACTTGGCCACATTTTTTCACTCGGATAGCTTCCACCTGGGTGCATCCTTACACTCGGATAATTTCCACTCGGTCGCATATTTTGACCAGCCGACTGATAGTCACCGATGTTGAGTCGGCCATTATATGAGTAATCAAGTCGATCCCACACAGATTGCCTCTGCTCTTCTGAAAACTGTGCCTTTGGTCCACTCAGTTTTGTATACCGACTGAACATATCAGCTGATGGTGACCTTGGTTGTTTCAGATGAGTCGGTCGATTGAAACTAGAACCGGCCGACTGGTTAGCATACTTGGATAGCAACATATCAAAAGTTGGCTTGGTCCGCTTGCGCTGCACTTTAGCTTCATTCTTATTCCACTTGCCAACTTCTGGACTCTTGGGCTTGACAAATTTAACATGAGTATTTTCTTGCACTTGCGGTTGCCCCCCGAGTGTAGGATTCTTGATGGTGATTTTGATCACTTCCTCGCCATCGGGTTGCTTATCAAGTACAACCTGTCTCCCCAAGACCTTGTTGTCCTCCTTGTCTTTTCTGGGCTCACCGACAATGACATTAGCTTTATTAGCAGATTCGGCTACCTCCGGCCGAATGAGTAGCTTCTTCCCCTCCAAATCCATGGTATTCATTGGAAAAGGCTGTTTATCAACTTGCATTTCAGAAAAGTTCAATCGTCCGTCATTAATGGCCGATTGTATCTGTCGTCGAAAAACATTGCAATCGTTAGTAGCATGAGAAAAAGAATTATGATACTTGCAATAAGCGCGCCGTTTCATCTCTTCAAACGGCGGCAAAGTATGAGTTATTCTAATAATTTTAGCTTGCAGCAAAGCATCAAATATTTTATCACACTTGGCAATGTTAAAAGTAAACTTCATCTCTTCATCACGATTCTTATGAATCGGTTTCAGATCATTGCAAGTAAATGGTTTGGCCTTAGATGGCCAAACAAATTCAGTAGAAAAAACATCACCCTCATCGTCCGAGTGATCACTATCATATTCGATCATATTCATCTTTGGACGATCGGCTTTGTATCTATGCACTTCTTTGAGGTCTTTGCTTCGGCTTTCCTGAGCCAAAGCCCTTTGTAAGACTTGGTTGATATTTAAGAACTCATAGCCTTCTAGCTTTTCTCTGATGGGAGTTCTCAAACCACTTAGCACTAGGTCTGCCAAGTCTCTCTCGGTTATCACCAAACTAAAACACCGGTTTTTTGTTTCTCTAAATCTCTTGACGTAATCGGAGACCAATTCATCATGCTTCTGCTTAACCGATGTTAGATGTGACAACTTGAGTTCATTGTCGCCGCTATAAAAGTGATCATGAAACTTCTGCTCTAGCTGCGAGCAAACCCGAATGGAACCATGGGGTAAAGAAGAAAACCATGAAAATGCGGTACCAGTTAATGATAAAGGAAATAAACGCACTTTCAATTCGTTCAATGAGCCTGCCTCACCCAATTGTGCTAAATATTGACTAACATGCTCCCATGTGGTTTTTGTGCCTTCTCCATTAAATTTAACAAAATCTGGAATTTTATATCCTGGAGGGCACTGGATGGCATCAAAGTACTCGGGGTACGGCTTTTGGTAAATCCGATTCCGAGGTAACTCAACTCCAAAATTCTCTTGAAGCATCTTAGCCATCTGCTCTCTAAGATTAGCTAGACCATCATCCATAGTGGACGATGACGCTTGTGGCAGTGGCATAGGAGGAGTAGGGTTACTAGCTGTAGGTAAGAATTGTGGCATGTATGTCGACCCAAAATTTGGTAGTGGTCGAGTGGTTATAGGTGTAGGTAGGGTTTGGTTCAGCGCTGCCACCGAACCTGGCATGCTCATAATAGGGTTGATGGGTGCAGTCACAATCTGATTTGTATGGGTAGGATAATAAGCCATCGGCACAGGAGGCGCCGATGCAATAGGTAAAGCTAGATTAGGGTTTTGCACACTAGCAGCTACACCATCATTACCACTAGATGATTGAGATGTATTCTTCTGAGCATTAGTATTTTCTATGAAAGTTTGATAGACTAGATTGTTACCATCAGCAATACAACTTTCAATCTCAGCCCACTGCTCAGGAGAAAAGGCAGTACTTACAGAGGGTTTAACCTGTTCAGTTTGAAGAGGAGGGAACTTGATTTCTTCAATCGGAGTGACGTTGCCTTGGCGATCTTTCTTGAATTTTGCAAGGAACTTCTGCAGGTCCTTCTCCTCGTGCGCCTTCTTGTACTCCTCATAGACTTGGCGATGATCGGCCGATATCTCATAAAGACTGGGCTTAATGATGTTATCGGCGTCTACCTCAGATGGCTTGGGAAGATCGGACATGGTGGATGATGATGATTGATCTTCGTCCCCAGTGGAGTCGCCAAAAAGGTGTGTTAACACACGAACACGTCACGTGTACCCTCGACACCGGGGGTGATGCACCGCAGCTCACGTCGAAGGAGACCCGGCCGACAGCGCGATACGCAAGACAGTCGACGGGCGCTTTTGCAGACCCGAAAACCCCACACCCCCGGGAGGGACCCCGTCAGGGAGTGCGGCGGCTATGGGCTGCCCTAGGTCGATTCGCTCGCCCCTAGAGCCTCGGAATTCGCAGCTCCACACGAAGAACAGCGAAGAACGAGATAGAAAAACGGTGGAGAGATAAAACGTATATGAAAAAGTAGTATATTGATTTGTTTGATTGTGTGTTGTTTCAATCGGCCGTCACCCCCAACATATATAAGAGGCGGCTGGACTTCCCGTACAAGTAAAGGATTCATCTAGGCTTTCCTTACAAGAAAAATTACATCAATTCACGTCCTAGAGTCCTAATTCTATTCCAACTCGGATTCAGTCTGAATCTGGCCCAAACTCTGTCTTCCTTCTCGCGCGGGCCGCCGGGCTTGCATATGATCTCCGATCAAGATGGCCCAAATATCAAACTTATGTGCCTCAACGATACGAACAACTCTCATGTTGATCACTTTTTCAAATAAGGCCATCCTGAATACTTTTTGAGGTCATCTTTATCTCCCAGTCGGACTCGGTCTTGCAGTAGACTGGATTATCCGAGTCTTGTAGTGAATTTGTAGGCTATATACTATCTCTGATGATGATGACTCCAAAATCAAAGTTTACCGTCTTGATGATACGCACAACTTCTGTATTGAACACTTCTTCATCCGAGGTCATCTTGATAAACTTTCAGGCATATGTTCAGTTTCACTCGGATTCGAGCTCATCCACTCGGATTAGAGTCATTCGCTTGGATCGTCCGACTGGACATTTCACTCGGAAGACAATCTTTCACTCGGATGACCATATTTTCACTCGGAATACAATTTTCACTCGGATGACCATATTTTCACTCGGAAGGCAATATTTCCACTCGGATGACTATATTTCCACTCGGAAGGCAATATTTCCACTCAGAAGGCATTATGTTATTCGATCGGCAAGTTTTCGTCCCGATGGTAATCTTTTCACTCGGAATATTTTTACCTGGAGGACAATTTCACTCGGATGACCATATTTCCATTCGGATAATAATAAGTTCATCCGGCCAGCAAACTTTCACTCGACCGGTAAATTTCCACTCGACCGGTAAACTTTCACTCGGATGGTAAACTTTTCACTCGGATTTTCCGACTGAAAACATAGCCTGATCTTGATTTGTCTCTCCAGGCCTCATACGACCTCGGATTGAGACGAATTATATATGAAAATCGATCGGCTCGACGAGACGAAACTTGTTTGTGTTGAAGGTTTTTCAATTCAAGGCCGTCTTGAAGGCCGAATTGCTCACGCATTACATCAGACACTCATCAACACATGTCTGGTATCAAGCGTAATATTTTGGTCTCTGGCCTGTCTAGACCGTATTGACTATAACTTTTGCATATGAACTCGGATTGAGATGATTTATATATGAAAATCGATCGTCTCGACGAGATGAAGACAATCCTTTAGAGCACTCCTTCATCTGAGGTCATATTGAGGGCGTAATCGGCCGAAAAGCACTCAGAACATTAAATTTTGTCACTCGGAGTACAACTTCAGCCACTGAGATGAGGTCGAATGGCGATAGCCTAAACATCAAAGTTGTTCCACTCGACGATATGAAACTTTCTCATGCTGAAAATCCTTTCACTCTGTATCTTGCCAAAATCAGGTGTCAACAAGGAGGATATACTATTACCAGAGAGGAGGCATATGAGCACGAGAGGAGAGCGGAGGCCGCTCGTCGCCACACTGCAGGTCAGGAGGTGATAGCCGCTGCATCACAGTACGACCCCAGCAACTATTATTATGGATATCAGCCAGGCCAGCCGTGGCCATAGACCAACTTAGGCCAAAAGCCTAAGCTTGTGGTGTACGTATTTCCCACCGACATTACATTTATGTTCACACACTCATTGCTATATGTCGGTGCTCATACTTTTTCATTGTATCATCCATGCTAGTTTATTTCCTATTATGCTTTCTTCTTGTGTGTTTAATAAACCTTAAGAAAAACCAAAAACATTAGTTGTAGCCTTTAATCAGTTTAATTTCCATGCTTGTAGTAGTAATTAAAAAGAAAACCCAAAAATATTTCTTGTTCTTCTTTTGCTTGTTGGGAGCTTTCCCGTGTAAATAGTTTTATTTCTTTTCTTATCTTTGGGGGTCAGTAGGAGAATACCATGATTAAATTATTGAAGTGGCTCTTATATGCTTTATTGTTGATTTAACAAAGAGCCCATATTGCCTTGTCTTCTCCTGTTTATTGAATGCTCGCAGATTCTAGCTTAGTCCAATGCAGGTGCACTCTTATTATTATTCACATCATTCGGTCGTACAAGTGAAAGGCAATTATGATGATATATGATGGACTGATTGAGATGAGAAAAGCTGGTATGAACTCGACCTCTTTTGCTTTTGTAAATATGATGAGTTCATCGTTCTTGATTCAGCTTGTTATTAATAAACATGTTTGCAATGACAATTAGAGATCATAGTTGCTTGTGCCATGCTTGATTACCTATGAGTTATAATGGTTTACCTTGCGTGCCAACATGTTATTAAAATGGTTATGATGTGGTATGATAGGATGATATCCTCCTCTGAATGATTTAAGTGACTTGACTTGGCATATGTTCATGCATGTAGTTGAAACAAATCAACATAGCCTTTACGATATTTATGTTCATGGTGGATTATATCCTACTCATGCTTGCATCCAATGTATATTAATTTTAATGCATGTACATGGCTGTTGTCACTCTCTAGTTGGTCGCTTCCCAGTCTTTTGCTAGCCTTCACCTGTACTAAGCGGGAATACTACTTGTGCATCCAAATCCCTTAAACCCCAAAGTTATTCCACATGAGTCCACTATACCTACCTATATGCGGTATCTACCTGTCGTTCCAAGTAAATTTGTATGTGCCAAACTCTAAACCTTCAAATAATCATCCTGTTTTGTATGCTCGAATAGCTCATGTATCAACTAGGGTTGTCTGTATCTTCCATGTTAGGCGGGTTATTCTCAAGAGGAGTGGACTCCGCTCCTCACTCACGAGATAAATGGCTGGTCACCGGGATGCCCAGTCTCATGCTTTATGCAAATTAAATCAAAATAATTGCAACCAAAACTCCCCCTGGGACCTGATGTATGTTGGAGGCACTCGTTGTTTCGAGCAAGCCATGGATTGATGTTTGTTGGTGGAGGGGGTGTATAAACTTTACCATTTTGTTTGGGAACCGCCTATAATGTGTGTAGCATGGAAGATATCGCCATCTCTTGGTTGTTATGTTGACAATGAAAGTATACCGCTCAAAATATTATTCACCTCTATTTCAAAACCGAGCTCTGGCACCTCTACAAATCCCTGCTTCCCTCTGCGAAGGGCCTATCTATTACTTTTATGTTGAGTCACCACCCTCTTATTAAAAAGCACCAGTTGGAGAGCACCGCTGTCATTTGCATTCATTACTATTAATTTATATTGGGTGTGACTATGATTGGATCTCTTTTACCATGAATTACAATGTCTAGTCAGTCTTTGATCTTTAAAGGTGCTCTGCATTTATGTTTTGCGGTCTCAGAAAGGGCTAGCGAGATGCCATCTTGTTATATCATATTGTGATTGTTTTGAGAAAGTGTTGTCATCCGAGATTTATTATTATGGCTTGCTAGTTGATTATGCTATTGATACGGGTAATCATGAGACCTGAGAATTATTGCAAATATGGTTAGTTGTAATCTTTGCTGAAAACCTGAATGCTAGCTTGACATATTTACAACAACAAGAGCAAACAGAGTTTGTAAAAGTTTTTTCTTTATTTCTTTCAGTTTGTCAACTGAATTGCTTGAGGACAAGGAAGAGTTTAAGCTTGGGGGAGTTGATACATCTCCGTTGTATCTACTTTTCCAAACACTTTTGCCCTTGTTTTGGACTCTAACTTGTATGATTTGAATGGAACTAATCCGAACTGACGTTGTTTTCAGCAGAATTGCCATAATGTTGTTTTATGTGCAGAAAATAAAAGTTTTCGGAATGACCTGAAACTCCACGGAATATCTTACAATAAATAATAAAAAATCCTCGCCAAAGATGAAGACCAGGGGGCCACACCCTTGCCACGAGGGTGGGGCACCCTCCCCCTAGGGTGCGCCCCCTACCTTGTGGGCCCCCTGGAGACCCCCCGACTCCAATTCCAACTCTATATAACTGCTTCCGGGGAGAGAAAAATAGGAGAGAAGAAATCGTCGCGTTTTACGATACGGAGCCGCCGCCAAGCTCTAAAACCTCTCGGGAGGGCTGATCTGGAGTCCGTTCGGGGCTTCGGAGAGGGGATTCGTCATCGTCGTCAGCATCTACCATCCTCCATCACCAATTTCATGATGCTCACCGCCGTGCGTGAGTAATTCCATTGTAGACTTGCTGGACGGTGATGTGTTGGATGAGATTTATCATGTAATCGAGTTAGTTTTGTTAGGGTTTGATCCCTATTTTCCACTGTGTTCTGAGATTGATGTTGCTATGACTTTGCTATGCTTAATGCTTGTCACTAGGGCCCGAGTGCCATGATTTCAGATCTGAACCTATTATGTTTTCATCAATATATGAGAGTTCTAGATCCTATCTTGCAAGTCTATAGTCACCTATTATGTGTTATGATCCGTTAACCCCGAAGTGACAATAATCGGGATACTTACCAGTGATGACCGTAGTTTGAGGAGTTCATATATTCACTATGTGCTAATGCTTTGTTCCGGTTCTCTATTAAAAGGAGGCATTAATATCCCTTAGTTTCCATTAGGACCCCGCTGCCACGGGAGGGTAGGACAAATGATGTCATGCAAGTTCTTTTTCTTAAGCACGTATGACTATATTCGGAATACATGCCTACATTACATTGACGAATTTGAGCTAGTTCTGTGTCACCCTATGTTATGACTGTTACATGATAAACCGCATCCGGCATAATTATCCATCATTGATCCGATGCCTACGAGCTTTCCATATACTGGTATACGCTTATTTACTTTCCCGTTGCTATTGTTACAATCACTACAAAATACCAAAGACATTACTTTGCTTTCATTACTCTTTTGTTACCGTTACCATCACTATCATATTACTTTGCTACTAAACACTTTGCTGCAGATACTAAGTTTCTAGGTGTGGTTGAATTGACAACTCAGCTGCTAATACTTGAGAATATTCTTTGGCTCCCCTTGTGTCGAATCAATAAATTTGGGTTGAATACTCTACCCTCGAAAGCTATTGCGATCCCCTATACTTGTCGGTTATCACTCCCCGATCGTTTTAGGGTATATGGGTATATATAGGAGGAAGAAGTGCGTCAGGGGGGGCACGAGGGGCCCACGAGGCTGGAGGCCGCGCCCAGGGGGGGTGGGTGCGCCCCCTGCCTCGTGGCTTCCTCGTTGATCCCCTGACGTGCACTCCAAGTCTTCTGGGCTTCTTCTGATCCAAAAATAAGTTCCGTGAAGTTTCAGGTCAATTGGACTCCGTTTGATTTTCCTTTTCTGTGATATTCTAAAACAAGGAAAAAACAGAAACTGGCATTGGGCTCTGGGTTAATAGGTTAGTCCCCAAAATCATATAAAATAGCATATAAAACATCCAAGGTTGATAATATAATAGCATGGAACAATCAAAAATTATAGATACGTTGGAGACATATCAGCATCCCCAAACTTAATTCCTGCTCGTCCTCGAGTAGGTAAATGATAAAAACAGAATTTTTGATGTGGAATGCTACCTAACATATTTATCCATGTAATTCTCTTTATTGTGGCAAGAATATTCAGATTGATAAGATTCAAGACAAAAGTTTAATATTGACATGAAAACAATAATACTTCAAGCATACTAACAAAGCAATCATGTCTTCTCAAAATAACATGGCCAAAGAAAGTTATCCCTACAAAATCATATAGTCTGGCTATGCTCCATCTTCACCACACAAAGTATTTAAATCAGGCACAACCCCGATGACAAGCCAAGCAATTGTTTCATACTTTTTATGTTCTCAAACTTTTTCAATCTTCACGCAATACATGAGCGTGAGCCATGTACATAGCACTATAGGTGGAATAGAATGGTGGTTGTGGAGAAGACAAAAAGGGAGAATATAGTCTCACATCAACTAGGCGTATCAACGGGCTATGGAGATGCTCATCAATAGATATCAATGTGAGTGAGTAGGGATTGCCATGCAACGGATGCACTAGAGCTATAAGTATTTGAAAGCTCAACAAAAAGAACTAGTGGGTGTGCATCCAACTTGCTTGCTCATGAAGACCTAGGGAATTTTGAGGAAGCCCATCATTGGAATATACAAGCCAAGTTCTATAATGAAAGATTCCCACTAGTATATGAATGTGACAACATAGGAGACTCTCTATCATGAAGATCATAGTGCTACTTTGAAGCACAACTGTGGTAAAAGGATAGTAGCATTGCCCCTTCTCTCATTTTCTCTCATTTTTTATTTTTTTTATTTGGGCCTTTTCTCCCCCTTTTTTTATGGCATCTTTTTTTCTCTTTTTTTCGTCCGGAGTCTCATCCTGACTTATGGGGGAATCATAGTCTCAAAACTTTATCAAGGTATGTGCTTTGTGAAAGTCTAATTAAGCGTTTTGATCCATCTCTATATATCTTGATGCCCAATATATAAGCAGCTTCACCGAGGTCTTTCATTGAAGAACTCTTATTCAAGTATCCTTTTATGCTATCCAGAAATTCTATATCACTTCCAATCAACAATATGTCATCTACATATAATATTAGAAATGCTACAGAGCTCCCACTCACTTTCTTGTAAATACAGACTTCTCCAAAAGTCTGTATAAAACCATATGCTTTGATCACACTATCAAAATGTTTATTCCAACTCCGAGATGCTTGCACCAGTCTATAAATGGATCGCTGGAGCTTGCACACTTTGTTAGCATCCTTTGGATCGATAAAACCTCCAGGTTGCATCATATACAACTCTTCTTCCAGAAATCCATTCAGGAATGCAGCCTTTACATCCATTTGCCAAATTTCATAATCATAAAATGTGGCAATTGCTAACATGATTCAGACGGACTTAAGCATCGCTACGGGTGAGAAGGTCTCATCGTAGTCAACTCCTTGAACTTGTCGAAAACCTTTCGCAACAAGTCGAGCTTTGTAGACAGTAACGTTACCGTTACCGTCAGCGGCAGTCTTCTTCTTGAAGATCCATTTATTCTCGATGGCTTGCCGATCATCGGGCAAGTCAACCAAAGTCCACACTTTGTTCTCATACATGGATCCCATCTCAGATTTCATGGCCTCAAGCCATTTCGCGAAATCTGGGCTCATCATCGCTTCCTCATAGTTCGTAGGTTCGTCATGGTCAAGTAACATGACCTCCAGAACAAGATTACCGTACCACCCTGGTGCGGATCTTACTATGGTTGACCTACGAGGTTCGGTAGTAACTTGATCTGAAGTTACATGATCATCATCATTAGCTTCCTCACTAATTGGTGGAGTCACAGGAACAGATTTCTGTGATGGACTACTTTCCAATAAGGGAACAGATGCAGTTACCTCATCAAGTTCTACTTTCCTCCCACTCACTTCTTTCGAGAGAAACTCCTTCTCTAGAAAGGATCCATTTTTAGCAACGAATGTCTTGCCTTCGGATCTGTGGTAGAAGGTGTACCCAACTGTCTCCTTTGGGTATCCTATGAATACACATTTCTCCGATTTGGTTCGAGCTTATCAGGTTGAAGCTTTTTCACATAAGCATCACAACCCCAAACTTTAAGAAACGACAACTTTGGTTTCTTGCCAAACCATAGTTCATAAGGTGTCGTCTCAACGGATTTAGATGATGCCCTATTTAACGTTAATGTAGATGTCTCTAAAGCATAACCCCAAAATGATAGCGGTAAATCAGTAAGAGACATCATAGATCGCACCATATCTAGTAAAGTACGATTATGACGTTCGGACACACCATTACGTTGTGGTGTTCCGGGTGGCGTGAGTTGTGAAACTATTCCACATTGTTTCATATGAAGACCAAACTCGTAACTCAAATATTCTCCTCCACGATCAGATTGTAGAAACTTTATTTTCTTGTTACGATGATTTTCCACTTCACTCTGAAATTCTTTGAACTTTTCAAATGTTTCAGACTTATGTTTCATTAAGTAGATATACCCATATCTGCTTAAATCATCTGTGAAGGTGAGAAAATAACGATACCCGCCGCGAGCCTCAACATTCATCGGACCACATACATCAGTATGTATGATTTCCAACAAATCTTTTGCTCGCTCCATTGTTCCGGAGAACGGAGTTTTAGTCATCTTGCCCATGAGGAGGGCCGGCCCATAGGCCGGGGCAATGGGGCGACCGCCCTGGGCCCCTGGGAGGTAGGGGCCCCGGCCCAGGTAGTAGTAGAGTATACGTCTTACGATATTTCTTCTTTAGATCCAGAAAAATAAGAGGAAAAAATAAGGCCCAAGCCCACCATGTAGTAGAGTATACGTCTCACGGACCGAAAGAATCGATCGCTACGCTGCTGCGGCACTCCATCGATCTCCTCCACTCTTCTCGCCTCCTCGGCTCCTGCCCCAAATTCTCCAATCCCAGATAACAGCGCCACACCACCACCACTCCCGTGCACTACCAAATTCTAGGCTCCGCTCGGTGCATCCATTGATGGAGACCAACAATGCTATTTCCTTCCCCAATCACCTCTCTTTGCATCCTCAACGTTCCCCGTAGACGTTTGAGGCATCACCGCATCAGAGATGGTACATCTACCTCCTTCCCCTAATCAAGTACTCTACTCTTTTGATTAGTTGTTAAATCGCCCGGCGCTCCGCCACTAATTGCTCCATCTGACATCTCCAATTATTCTCTTCCTAGTTCCTACACTTTTGTGGCCTGTTCTTCAAAACTTCACTAGATGCAGGGATGAGAAGGGGGGACGGAGAATAAGTATTGCAGCCTTGCAGATCTGGGAAGCTAATTCAACACCAAGCCATATGCCCATATTCAGGTGCTCTTGTTCCCTCTATTGATTACTTTTTTGCAATTGTTTGGTGACATGTCTTCTAAAAAATGTTTATCAGTCAAAAAAGGAAGCGAAAAAAGAGATGAACTGGTAGAATCCCAAAAGGTTCAATTAATCAATTGAAAAAAAATTAGAAAGAAAAGTTGGATGAAATAAATACTGATGTGGTTATTTATGACTTTTCTTCCAGAAGCATTAGGAGAAACAACAAGATCTGATCATCATATTAAGGAAGATCTGGAGAGACATTTTTTCGGGTAAAGACATTGAATGATGAACAGATTGAAGAGAACATAAACTAATGTAAGTTCTCCTGCATTAACATTATATCTCATAATAACACCAATGCTTCAAGTTGCTATCAGTTTTGACAAGGTTTTCATACTTAGAAGAGCGAGATGATGGTCTCTTTGTGCCACTTAGAAGAGCGATCTTTTGTAGAACTATATTGTTTCCAAACTATTATGATGTAGTTCTCTGGAGCGTTGCAAATAAATGATTTATGGAATGTGTTTTTTAGTTCAAAGACCATCAATTTATGCTACGTACTGAATTGCTTTTAAAATACTATATTCTCTGAATTTTTATCTTTCCATAAGGGCCCCATTTTGTCGTCTCGCCCCAGGGCCCCGAATATGTATGGACCGGCCCTGCCCATGAGGCGTGGTTCGCAAGTACCAAGTGATTCATAATCAAGTGATTCCAAAAGTCTATCAGAATGGAGTTTCTTCATGCGCTTTACACCAATATGACCTAAACGGCAGTGCCACAAATAAGTTGCACAATCATTATCAACTCTGCATCTTTTGGCTTCAATATTATGAATATGTGTGTCACTACTATCGAGATTTAACATAAATAGACCACTCTTCAAGGGTGCATGACCATAAAAGATATTACTCATATAAATAGAACAATCATTATTTTATGATTTAAATGAATAATCATCTCACATCAAACAAGATCCAGATATAATGTTCATGCTCAATGCTGGCACCAAATAACAATTATTCAGCTCTAAAACTAATCCCGAAGGTAGATGTAGAGGTAGCGTGCCGACTGCGATCACATTGGCTTTGGAACCATTTCCCACGTGCATCGTCACCTCGTCCTTAGCCAATCTTCGCTTAATCCATAGTCCCTGTTTTGAGTTGCAAATATTAGCAACAGAACCAGTATCAAATACCCAAGCACTACTGCGAGCATTAGTAAGGTACACATCAATAACATGTATATCACATATACCTTTGTTCACCTTGCCATCCTTCTCATCCGCCAAATACTTGGGGCAGTTCCGCTTCCAGTGACCAGTCCCTTTGCAGTAGAAGCACTCAGTCTCAGGCTTAGGTCTAGACGTGGGTTTCTTCACTTGAGCAGCAACTTGCTTGTCATTCTTCTTGAAGTTCACCTTCTTCCCTTTGCGCTTTTTCTTGAAATGGTCTTATTGACCATCAACACTTGATGCTCTTTCTTGATTTATACCTCCGCAGCCTTTAGCATTGCGAAGAGCTCGGGAATCGTCTTATCCATCCCTTGCATATTATAATTCATCATGAAGCTCTTGTAGCTTGGTGACAGTGATTGAAGAATTATGTCAATGACACTATCATCAGGAAGATTAACTCCCAGTTGAATCAAGTGATTTTTATACCAGACATTTCGAGTATATGCTCACTAACAGAACCATTCTCCTCCATCTTGCAGCTGTAGAACTTATTGGAGACTTCATATCTCTCAATCTGGACATTTGCTTGAAATATTAACTTCAACTCCTGGAACATCTCATATGCTCCATGATGTTCAAAACGTCGTTGAAGTCCCAGTTCTAAGTCGTAAAGCATGACACACTGAACTATTGAGTAGTCATCAGCTTTGCTCTGCCAGACGTTCATAACACCTGGTGTTGCTCCTGCAGCGGGTTTGGCACCTAGCGGTGCTTCCAGGACGTAATTCTTCTGTGCAGCAATGAGGATAATCCTCAAGTTACGGACCGAGTCCGTGTAGTTGCTACCATCTTCTTTCAACTTAGCTTTCTCTAGGAACACATTAAAATTCAACGGAACAACAGTACGGGCCATCTATCTACAACAACATAGAGATGCAAAATACTATCAGGTACTAAGTTCATGATAAATTAAAGTTCAATTAATCAAATTACTAAAGAACTCCCACTTAGATAGACATCCCTCTAATCATCTAAGTGACCACGTGATCCATATCAACTAAACCATGTCCGATCATCATGTGAGATGGAGTAGTTTTCCATGGTGAACATCACTATGTTGATCATATCTACTATATGATTCACGCTCGACCTTTCGGTCTCAGTGTTCCGAGGGCATATCTGCATATGCTAGGCTCGTCAAGTTTAACCCGAGTATTATGCGTGTGCAAAACTGGCTTGCACCCATTGTATGTGAACGTAGAGCTTATCACACCCGATCATCACGTGGTGTCTCGGCACGACGAACTTTTGCAACGGTGCATACTCAGGGAGAACACTTGTACCTTGAAATTTAGTGAGAGATCATCTTATAATGCTACCATTGATCTAAGCAAAATAAGATGCATAAAGGATAAACATCACATGCAATCAATATAAGTGATCTGATATGGCCATCATCATCTTGTGCCTTTGATCTCCATCTCCAAAGCACCGTCATGATCACCATCGTCACCGGCGCGACACCTTGATCTCCATCGTAGCATCGTTGTCGTCTTGACAACTATTTCTTCTACGACTATCGTTATCGCTTGGTGATAAAATAAAGCAATTACATGGCAATTGCATTTCATACAATAAAGCGACAACCATATGGCTCCTGCCAGTTGCCGATAACTCTATTACAAAACATGATCATCTCATACAATAAAATTTAGTATCATGTCTTGACCATATCACATCACAACATGCCCTGCAAAAACAAGTTAGACGTCATTTACTTTGTTGTTGCAAGTTTCACGTGACTGCTACGGGCTGAGCAAGAACCGTTCTTACCTATGCATCAAAAACCACAAGCGGTACAGTGATTGCTTTTTGATCTTCAGAAAGAACCCCGTTCACTGAATCCGATTCAACTAAAGTTGGAGAAACTGACACCCACCAGCCACATGTGCGAAGCACGTTGGTAGAACCAGTCTCGCGTAAGCATACTCGTAATGTCAGTCTGGACCTCTTCATCCAACAATATCGTCGAATCAAGAATCAACTAGTGATGGCAAGCAATATGTATATACTCACGCCCACAACTCCTTTATGTTCTACTCGTGCATATAACATCTACGCATAAACCTGGCTATGCACACGCAAGATCATGGTGATGCATAGCAACAAGAGGGGAGAGTGTTGTCCACGTACCCTCGTAGACCGTAAGCGGAAGCGTTGTGACAACGCGGTTGATGTAGTTGTACGTCTTCACGATCGACCGATCCTAGTACCGAACGTACGGCACCTCCGCGATCTGCACACGTTCGGCTCGATGATATCCCTGACCACCCTCCAAGCAAATGATTGGAAACGATTGCTTGGAACTGCCCCCCCCCCCCCCCCCCCGAGCGAATGAATTGTTCAATGGGAGCAGCTCTCAGGCAAGCAGTCACCAGATATTCGGGTCATTTGTTTATAGTTTGATTAAGAACTAATACGTGCACATCCAAAAGAAAACACAAATATGTGCACATAAAAATATGGCGATCTAGGCAGTACCTACCACCAGAATTACACTTTTTTGGACTTAATCATGATAGTGTCTTTCCTTTGGCAATGAAAAACACCGATAGGAACACATCATTTGATATCATCTACAACTATTATTTGTATTCCCCTTCAAATCTAGTTAATCTAAATAATCATAAAATATATACATTCTTTTCATAAACATGAAGTTAGTAATAGAAATGTATATGCTATGTTTGGTGACCTATTTCCAGCACAAAGAAGCATATAGGAATATGTCGTCTATTTTTTTATCTTTTAGGTCTACATCATTATCTTTTGAATTCAAACAACAACATGAATAGGAACATATTATGTAAAAGAGAATTTTGATGGAAAATATAATCTTTTGAAAACACATCTACTTTACCCCAATTGTCTAGACACAATTTCTAAGTCAGGCATGTTTGACCAAGTTATGTGGGTATTTGGTTCTAGCCAAAACTAAAGCAAGATTATTTTTGTAAGAAATAAGCTTCGCACGTCATACCCAAAAAAGTATGGCAAAAAAATTTTAGGCAAGCCAAAGTGTTGCTAAGTATTTAACCACCTAAGATAATTGACGAGGGAATACCTACGAGGTAGGCACAAGGTTAGGCCCAGCCAAATGCCTAGGCCCATCAAGCTTACGACCAAAATAATATTGGGCCAAGGGGTTCCTCGCTGAGCCCATCAAGGTTACAACCCAAAAGTTCACAAGCCATGAGATTCCACACCAAAGGGCTAAGTGCCCATAGTCAGATTCTACACTCCCTGATGAACATGTACTGATAGTCAGTCATTCCTAGACGGGTAGCGGTCAGACGTCTCACAGTTAAATGAACAAAGGGGCACCCATGATCTCCATGACGCATTGAATGCTATGTTACCCAACAATAGTATATCTAGTTAAATACGACAGATATTAGTAATAATGACCATAAACAGTTCGTTGTGGACAAAACCATCAATATTATTAAATACCAACTCATTATAACACCTCTCCCAGCTCACTCCATACAAGCTGGAGAAGGGCATAAGGCAGAAGGTTAAAGTCTCTCATTCAGTAACATACGCGAAGAGCAAGAACATCACACATGAGTAGGGTGTTATCTCCGCTGACGAGGGACTGAACCTATATAATCGTTTGTGCCTACTCCCATTTGCACATTGGGTAGACACGACGCTCCTACTTTCATACCCCGTTAGTATTATCAGGATTATATCCACAACAATAATACAAGTGTGGCAAACAGTGAGAAAGTTAGTCACGAACCAAGCAGGCCCCAGTATTTTTATTAGCATATCTCGTAACATCCTGTGGCACCGACCATAGACAATTTCTCTCAGCTAAGTCGGCTTTAAACATCTCATTAGATTCTAGAGGTGCAAATGATTTGAATGGTTTGTTTATGTAAGTTTTATTCAGATAAATTAGGCAGTTTTCAGTTCCCTATAATTCAGATTTGCATCAACACAAGATTAATGACCTGGCAAATTGTATACAGTAGACTAGAAACATCTAGCATATATGCAAATGGACCAAAGACACATGTCAATGGAGAGAGGTTTAGAACATGCGAGAGTTCACAGAAAACTCTAGTGCTACATCGTCATCAAACATGGTTGTGAAGACGAGGTGGCCGTCCGTCGTAGACGAAGCAGGCGGGTGGATCTCACTTGGTGCATGTTCTTAAGGAACACAGTTTTGAAGCAACACAACACTAGGAACTCGGATAGCGCGTGTATATTCTGCTTATTGTTGTGTCTATTCTGCATGTAGCCTCTCTCTCCTCCGCATCTCCTCAACACAGAGAGGACGCCTAGAAGAGTGAAAATATGCAACTGACATGTGGTGAAAGAACTCTCCGGAAGTGAAAAACGTGTCCACAGCGAGATCAAGTATTTTTTTTTATTTTTTTCGAGAGTATGTCAATGGCGTATCATATTTTTATAGAAGAGAGAAATAATAATTACAAGAGTCCTGCGACGGATGTGAACATCGGTCACCGGTTCACCCACACCTACAAAGCCTTAGGTCAACTCCTCACAAATCTATCTAATCCTCCAACACCTACACCTGCACGTTTCAACTCACCCATCTCCTCGATTATCCAACTAGCTAACTCTCCTGGTCCCTTGGTTTGCTCCGGTCGGCGAAAGACTCTAGCATTTCTCTGTTTTCAGAGTGACCAAGCCGCTTCGATGACGAACGTGTCGAAGCCCCTCCCGTCCTTGCCTTGAAAAGTGGTTCTTACTCTCAACCACCATTCTGCAAATGTGTCGCTCACGGACGGTCCAGCCACATTCAGATGTAGCGTGTCAAAGCACATATGCCAAACCTCACACGCGTAGACGCACTGGACCAAAATGTGCTCCGAATTGTCCTCTTCCTGCAGACACGTGTAACTGCAAGCCGTGCCACGCCCTCATGTCCGAAGTCCACAGTCTATGTTGCACTGCCAGCCAAGCGAATATTTTGCATTTAAGCGGTGCCCAGCTGCGCCAAATACCATTGGCCGTGGGGGAACGGATCCCGCCCTGACAAAGCTGGGGATAGGTGGATTTCGCCGTATATGCTCCCAAGCGATCATGTGGCCAAGTGAAGAGATCCTCGGCATGCTCATCTCTCGGCACCATAGCAATCGCATGCCTCGGGTGCATAAGTTGAATTAGCGCTCCGAATGAGAATTGGAGCTGCAAATCCTGCGTCCAATTCTCCTCCTGTATGGCCTGGGCAACCGTCCTTGTGTTTCTCACTTTAGCACACACTCCATGAGTTAGCGTGGGCGCGATGTCCTTAACTGCAAACCCATGAATCCACCTATCTCTCCAGAACAAGACTTTGTCCCCTCTGCCGACAGTGATGCTCACCAAACTGTCGAACACTCGCCTCGCGTCATCATCCACCAGCATGTGTAATCCTTGCCAAGGCCGGAGCTGATCCGTACGTCTTAACCATTCAAATCTCACTCTGAGTGCGATTGCCTGGAGCTGGAGGTTCTTCACTCCGAGTCCACCAAAAGACATGGGTTTGCAAATTGAACTCCATGCTACTAGGCATTGACCCCCATGAACTCGATCTTTCCCTGCCCAGAAAAAAGCTCTCATCCAGCTATCAATGTCCTCAAGGACCCAAGCCGGCACCTTCATGACCAGTAGATGATGAACTGGCCTAGCCGCCACCACGGACTTCACAAGAACTAGCCTTCCCGAACGTTGCATAAGGCCTCTCTGCCATGTAGGAATGAAATGCCTCACCTGATCTAACAGCGGTTGCCATTGCACCTTTGTGAGTTTCTTGACAGCCAGCTGCAAGCCCAGGTATTTGCAAGGGAATTCCCCCATGGCGCATTGCAGCAGGCTCTCCACTCTAACTCTGTCATCAGGATCTTCAGTAATTAGGATGGCCGATGATTTCCTATAGTTAACCTTGAGTCCCGATGCTTCTCCAAAGATACCCAACGCTCTCCTAACAAACTCGAGCTCAAGTCTAGATGGCCTCACAAAGAGAGCAACATCATCTGCATAAATAGACAGTATTTGCATTGCCGAAATGCCTGTGTAGCTGCTCAACACACCCTCCTGCATGGCCTTAGAAATGATCACCGTAAGTGCCTCCATTGCAATAACAAACAACAGCGGGGAGACCGGGTCCCCTTGCCTAAGCCCTTTGGCATGCCATATTGTTCTACCTGGGACACCGTTAACCAATACACGCGTGCTTGCAGTCATCAGTAGGGCTGCCACCCTCGAAAGACAAAGGGGGCTGAATCCTTTTGCCCGCAACACTTCGAACAAGAATGGCCAGGAGAGGGAATCAAATGCTCGCGTGATGTCCAACTTGAGAAACACTCCGTGATTCTTCCTGGCACGAATTTTCATCGCCACTTGCCTCACGAGCAGGTAGTTGTCGTGATGGCTCCTCCCTCTAATGAACGCTGACTGGTTCACTCCCACCAAGTCAGGCATGCGTCGGCGAACTCTATTTGCAAGCAGCTTGGCGAAAAGCTTGGAAAAGCTGTGCGGCAAGCTGATCGGCCGGAAATCCCCCACCTCCATTGCATCTGACTTCTTAGGAATTAGCACAATAAGCGCTCGGTTCAGCTTGGCAAAACCCCTACTATCACGCACTGCGAGCTTGATCAGAGCCGCCATGATGTCGTTCTTGATTATAGGCCATGCTTTCTGGTAAAACAATCCACTAAAGCCGTCCGGGCAAGGTGCTCGATCCGGGTGCATATCTTTGATGACACACCAAACTTCCTCTTTCGAGAAGATGCCTTCCAAATCAGACAAGTCTAATTCTTCCATCCCCAAAAACCTCAAGTCCAAAGTGTGCCCTCTCGCTTGATCTGATCCCAGGAGATATTGGAAGGCATCCGAAAATATTTCCTCTGTCCGGCCCTGCTCCGTTGCTACCTCATTGCCCACACGCACATGAGGAAGAAGTTCGTCGCACGCCTACCATTTGCCACCGCTTGGAAGAACTTAGTGTTTGCATCGCCCTCTCGTATCCATCTATGCCTCGATCTCTACCACTCGATAGTTCTTCCAATGAGGCAAGCCCAAGCAGAGACATCTTGAGGGCGCGCCTCAGCCAGGTTTCTAGCTCTGTGAGCCCTCTCGATTCCATTGCTTGGTCCAATCGAAGGATGACCAGTGTCGCTACCGCCATCAAAAGTTTCATGTTACCCACTTTCTTCTGACCCCATGCCTGAAGCGCAGCTCCCGTATTTCTAAACAGCGCGTCCAATCTCTTGAAAGGGTCCACTATCGCTGGATCACAAACCCAGGCATCCTTAACAGCTTGCTCAAAGCTCTCGAGCTTGGGCCAAAAAGCCTTGAACCGGAAGCGTTTCTTGGGCCAGAAAGCTGCACTAGTGGTGATGTGTAAGGCCGCGTGGTCGGAAACACTCCTAGAAAGGGCTTGGAGTAAGCAATCTGTCCATGCCAGTGTTGGGGAACATAGTAATTTCAAAAAAAATCCTACGCACACGCAAGATCATGGTGATGCATAGCAACGAGAGGGGAGAGTGTTGTCTACGTACCCTCGTAGACCGTTCACGGAAGCATTATATCAACGCGGTTGATGTAGTCGTACGTCTTCACGTCCGACCGATCCAAGTACCGAAAGCACGGCACCTCCGAGTTCTGCACACGTTCGGCTCGGTGACGTCCTCACCTTCTCGATCCAGCAAGAGGGGCGAAGTAGTAGATGAGTTCCGGCAGCACGACGGTGTGGTGACGGTGTTGGTGAAGAACAATCTCCGTAGGGCTTCGCCTCAACACTACGAAAACTATGACGGAGGATAAACTAGAGGAGATGGGGTTGCCGGCACACGGCTTGGTGTTTCTTGATGTGTCTTTGGTGCTAGCCCTGCCCCTCTATTTATATGTTGAGCCCTGGGGTCGAAACTTGGAGTAAAAGCCTCCACAAAGTCGGTTTCACCCGAAAGGCAAGAGTCCTTCTCGGACTCCAGGGCCAGACGCCAGGGTTCCCGGCGTCTGGGTCCAGACGCCGGGAACCCTGGCGTCTGGCCCCTGGACTCCGCAAAACTTCTTTTTGCGCTTTCCAAAAACCTTGTGGGCTTTCCCCTTTGGCCCAAATAAAGTGTTCTCGTACCCAAACATTTCGGGAAACATCCGGAACCCCTTCCGGTGATTTCCGGAACCCTTCCAGTGACCAAACACTATTATCCCATATATCAAACTTTGTCTCCGGACCATTCCGGAGTTCCTCGTCATGTCCGTGATCTCATCCCGGACTCCGAACAACATTCGGTCACCAACATACATAACTCACATAGTACTATATCGTCAACGAACGTTAAGCGTGCGGACCCTACGGGTTCGAGAACTATGTAGACATGACCGAGACACCTCTCTGGTCAATAACCAATAGCGGGACCTGGATGCCCATATTGGCTCCTACATATTCTACGAAGATCTTTATCGGTCAGACCGCATAACAACATACATTGTTCCCTTTGTCATCGGTATGTTACTTGCCCGAGATTCGATCGTCGGTATCTCAATACCTAGTTCAATCTCGTTACCGGCAAGTCTCTTTACTCGTTCCGTAATACATCATCTCGCAACTAACTCATTAGTTGCAATGCTTGCAAGGCTTATGTGATGTGCATTACCGAGAGGGCCCAGAGATACCTCTCCGACAATCGGAGTGACAAATCCTAATCTCGAAATACGCCAACCC